>NC_073647.1:52476816-52779847 GCF_029407905.1 Bubalus kerabau | reverse complement strand
GAAAGAGATGGGAATACCAGGCCACCTGACCTGCCTCTTGAGAAACCTATATGCAGGTCAGGAAGCAACAGTTAGAACTGGACATGAAACAGCAGACTGGTTCCGAATAGGAAAAGGAGTACATCCAGGCTATATATTGTCACCCTGCTTATTTAAACTTATATGCAGAGTACATCATGAGAAATGCTGGGCTGGAAAAAACACAAGCTGGAATCAAGATTGCCGGGAGAAATATCAATAACCTCAGATATGCAGATGACACCACCCTTATGGCAGAAAGTGAAGAGGAACTAAAAGGCTTTTGATGAAAGTGAAAGAGGAGAGTGAAAAAGTTGGCTTAAACAGCAACATTCAGAAAACTAAGATCATGGCATCTGGTCCCAACATTTCATAGGAAATCGATGGGGAAACAGTGGAAACAGTGTCAGACTTTACTTTTTGGGGCTCCAAAATCACTGCAGATGGTAATTGCAGCCATAAAATTAAACGACTCTTACTCCTTGGAAGGAAAGTCATGACCAACATAGATAGCATATTAAAAAGCAGAGACATTACTTTGCCAACAAAGGTCCATCTAGTCAAGGCTATGGTTTTTCCAGTGGTCATGCATGGACGTGAGAGTTGGACTGTGAAGAAAGCTGAGCACTGAAGAATTGATGCTTTTGAACTGTGGTGTTGGAGAAGACTCTTGAGAGTCCCTTGGACTGCAAGGAGATCCAATCAGTCTATCCTAAAGGAGATCAGTCCTTGGTGTTCATTGGAAGGACTGATGCTGAAACTGAAACTCCCATACTTTGGCTACCTCATGCAAAGAGTTGACTCATTGTAAAAGACCATGATGCTCTGAGGGAATAGGGGCAGGTGGAGAAGGGGACGACAGAGGATGAGATGACTGGATGGCATATCCAACTTGAAGGGAATGAGTCTGAATGAATTCCGGGAGTTGGTGATGGACAGGGAGGCCTGGCATGCTGCAGTCCATGGGGTCACAAACAGTTGTACATGACTGAGCGACTGAATCAAACTTAAGTTAAAAGCCTACACTGTTTCAGTCCATAAAGTATCTGCCCACAATATGGGAGCCTCAAGTTCAATCCCTGAGTCAGGAAGATCCCCTGAAGGAGGAAATGGCAATCTACTCAATATTCTTGCCTAGAGACTCTTATGGACAGAGAAGCCTGGTGGGTTCCAGTCCATAGGTCACAAAGAGCTGGCCACACCTGAAGCACACACTGGGTCTATACTGCTTTCTGTTCATACTCCACACTGTAAAAAGTTATTGTAATTAATATTTTTATATGTGTCTCCTCCACTAGATTGTGAGATCCTTGAAGGCAGAAACTGTGTCTTTTTAGTCATTGTATCACCCATCCAAAACTTTTTTCTCAGTGTTTATTTTCAATCAGATACAATGGCAGTTGGTAGAAATTCAATTAAGTTAATGTTTAGCACACTCCATAGCTTACAGTGAGCAGTGAAAAAGGGTTTATGGACATTGAAGAGGGAATAAATACAATAATACATTCCAGTGTATCAAAAATACAAAATACTGAAGAGGTTATATTAAGAACCCATCCAATCAATTGTTCATGAAGTTGGTTAAATTAATTTCAAAAGAATAGATATGCAGTCTCTTTCTAAAGTTACTGGCCCAGAAATATATGGGGTTGGTGAAATTAATATAATAATAGTAGGCATTTGCCATTTGGATTAAAACCTAAATGTAAGAAGTTCACTAACTCTTTTCCTACGAAATTGAATCTCTGTGCTTCAGTCTCCATCTGTTGTGAGCAGTACTTTGGGTGAAAACATTCAGAAGAGTAAGAATGCTTCTGAAATTCATTCTTAGCTCTAATTTTGTCATATAAATTTATAGAATTTTTTTATATCTCTGAAAGCATTGCACTATAGCCCCTTTTCTCTCATAAGAGTTAGAAGACTCACCTGAAGTCTATAATTTTCACAATGCTTCAAGGCATTGAACCAAATTTAGACCTGCATTGGAAATGAATGTAACTGACTTCCACAGTACATGAATCGTGAACTTCCAGATGTTCAAGTTGGATTTAGAAAAGGCAGAGGAACCAGAAATCAAATTGCCAGTATCCGCTGGATCATTGAAAAGCAAGAGAGTCCCAGAAAATAATCTAATTTTGCTTTATTGACTATGTCAAAGCCTTTGACTGTGTGGATCACAAGAAACTGTGGAAAAATCTTAAAGAGAGGAATACCAGACCACCCTACCTGCCTCCTGAGAAATCTGCATGCAGGTCAAGAAGCAATAGTTAGAATTGAACACGCAGCAACAGATTGGTTCCAAATTAGGACAGGAATACCTCAAGTATATTGTCAAGTCAAGTACATCTTGTATATTACCAAGTGTGTTGTCAAGGAGTATGTCAAGTATATTGTCACCCTGCTTATTTAACTTTTATGCAGAGTACATCATGAGAAATGCTGGACTGGATGAAGCACAAGCTGAAATCAAGGTTGCTGGGAGAAATATTAATAACCTCAGATATGCAGATGACACCACACTTATGGCACAAAGCGAAGAACTAAAGAGCCCCTTGAAAGTGAAAGAGGAAAGTGAAAAAGTTGTCTTAAAACTCAACATTCAGAAAACTAAGATCAGGGGGAGGAGCTAAGATGGCAGAGGAATAGGAAGGGGAGAACACTTTCTCCCCCACAAATTCATCAAAAGAACATTTAAACGCCAAGTAAATTCCACAAAACAACTTCTGAATGCTGGCAGAGGACATCAGGCACCCAGAAAAGCAACCCATTGTCTTCAAAAGGAGGTAGGAAAAAATATAAAAGACAAAAAAAGAAACAAAAGAGGGAGGGACAGAGCTCCTTCCCAGGAAGGGAGTCTTAAAAAGAAAGAAGTTTCCAAACACCAGGAAACATTCTCACTGCCGAGTCTGTGCTGAGCCTTGGAAGCACAGAGGACAACATAACAGGAAGGAAAAATAAATAAACAATTAAAACCCGCACATTGTGAGCCCTACGGTAACTCCCCCAGTGGAGGAGCAGCGCAGACACCTACATCCGCCATTAGCAAGCGGGGGCTGGGCAGGGAGGCACGGTGCGGGCTGCATCGCTTAGAGTAAGGATCTGGCCTGAATACCTTGAGTGCTACCTGATCGAAATAATTTGGGCTAGCAAACCAGACTGTGGGATATCTACCACACGAAAAGCCAGCCCTAGCCTAAGACGCCGCCAGGCCTGCGCATGGAACAAAGGACTGTACAGAGATAGCCAGCTGCAGACCGTCCCCCTCCAGTGACAGGCAGCCAGAGCCAGAAGGGGGCAATTGCAGCCCCAGAAAGACATTATCTACAAAACTGAAAGCAGGCTTCTTTGCTAACTAAAACTTCTTGGGGTTCTGGATAGTCAACATCCTCCTGAGAAGGTGCACCGGTTGTACACCCAGATAACTGAGTGGAGGGGAGGCGATAAGTCGCAGCAACCACGCTCACCAAACACCTCATCATTGAAAGGCAAGTATATGTCTTGTCTTTCTTGTCTGAGCTGCTCGGATCTGGGAAGGGTCTGGGAAGGGTCTGGGAAGGCACAGATCCGAGTCTGTGCCTCTGAGGACTACCTGAGTGCCTGAACCTGAGCGGCTTAGACCTGGGAGGTGCAAGCAGCCCAGGGCCGGCCGCGGATGGTTCCCAGCGGAGCAATCTAGAGCCTGAGCAGTGTGGCAGGGAGGCTACATGCGCCGTGAGCAGGGGCAGGCCCAGTGTGGCTGAGGCACTGCAAGCACACGCCAGTCTTATTTATTTGCAGCATCCCTCCCTCCCCACAGCACGACTGAACAAGTGAGCCTTAAAAAAAAAAAAAAAAAAAAAGGTGTCCACCACTGCCCCCTTTGTATCAGGGCAGAAATCAGACACTGAAGAGACCAGCTAACAGAAGAAGCTATAACAGAGGGAACCACCTTGGAAGCACCAGGCAATAGATTAAAACCCCGTGGTTAGTACTGAATACGTAGAAAGCGGCCTATAGATCTTGAGAAATATAAGCTGGAACAAGGAACTAGCCGAAAATTAACTGAACCCACAATATCCACAACAACATCACAGAAAGTCCTATATATTTTTTTTTACTATTTTTACGATCTTTCTTTCTTTTTTTTATTTTTTAAAAATTTTAAGTCCACTATTACTCCTTTAATTTTCACTTTTATAACCTACTATTACTTTGCAAAAAAAAGACCTTTTTTTTAAAAAAAAAAAAGCTAACTTCATATATATATATTTTTATAACTTTTGTGACCTTGTTTTTTTTTTTTTCTTCTTCTTCTTCTTTTCTTCAACATTGTATTTTTGAAATTCCAAACTCTGCTCTAGATTTTTAATTTTAGCTTTTTGGTATTTGTTATCAATTTTGTACCTATATTTTATAACGTTTCTGATTTTTTCCCCTCTCTTTCTTTCTCTTCATCTTTTCTTTAACATTGTATTCCTGAAATTCCAAACTCTACTCTAGATTTTTAATTTATGCTTTTTGGTATTTGTTATCAATTTTGTACATATATCTTCTTTATAATTTTTGTGACTTTGCTTTTTGTTTTTTCTCTTTCTTTTTCTTTTTCTTTTCTTTAACATTGTATTCTTGAAATTCCAAACTCTATTCTAGATTTTTTAACTTTTGCTTTTTGGTATTTGTTATCAATTTTGTACCTATATTTTCTTTATAATTTTTGTGACTCTTTTTTCTTTTTCTCTCTTTTCCTTCTTCTTTTCTTTAACATTGTATTTTTGAAATTCCAGACTCTACTCTAGATTTTTAATTTTTGCTTTTATGTATTTGTTACCAATTTTGTACCTTTAAGAACCCAATCTTCAGTACCCATTTTTTTACTAGGGAGCAAGATTACTGGCTTGAATGCTCTCTCCCCCTTCAGACGCTCCTTCTTTTCCACCAGGTCGCCTGTGTCTCCTCCCTAACCCTTCTCTATTCAACCCAACTCTGTGAATTTCTGTGTGTTCCAGACGGTGGAGAACACTTAGGGAACTGATTACTGGCTGGATCTGTCTCTCTCCTTTTAATTCCATCCTTTTATCCTCCTAGCAACCTCTGTCTCCTTCCTCCGTCTTCTCTTCTCTGTATAACTCCGTGAACATCTCTGAGCGGTCCAATTGTGGAGTGCACATAAGGAAGTGATTACTGGATAGCCCGCTCTTTTCACTATTGATTTCACCTCATCTCATTTGGGTCACCTCTAACTCCCTCCTCCCTCTTCTCTTCTCCATGTAACGCTGTGAACCTCTCTGGGTGACCCTCACGGTGGAGAAACTTTTCATCTTTAACCTAGATGTTTTATCAATGGTGCTGTAGAGAAGGAGAAGTTTTGAGACTACTGTAAAAATAAGACCAATAACTGGAAGCAGGAGGCTTAAGTCGAAACCCTGACTCCAGGGAATATTAGTTGACAGGAGCTCATCAAATGCCTCCATACCTACACTGAAACCAAGCACCACACAAGGGCCAACAAGTTCCAGGGCAAGACATACCAAGCAAATTCTCCTGTAACACAGGAACACAGCCCTGAGCTCCAAGATACTGGCTGCTCAAAGTCACCCCAAAACCATAGACATCTCATAACTCATTACTGGACACTTCATTGCACTCCAGAGAGAAGAAATACAGCTCCACCCTCCAGAACACCGACACAAGCTTCCCTAACCAAGAAACCTTGACAAGCCACCTGTACAAACCCACACACAGTGAGGAAATGCCACAATAAAGAGAACCCCACAAACTGCCAGAATACAGAAAGGACACCCCAAACTCAGCAACTTAAACTAGATGAAGAGACAGAGGAATACCCAGCAGATAAAGGAACAGGATAAATGCCCACCAAACCAAACAAAAGAGGAAGAGTTAGGGAAATTACCTGATAAAGAATTCTGAATAATGATAGTGAAATTGATCCAAAATCTTGAAACCAAAATGGAATCACAGATAAATAGCCTGGAGACAAGGATTGAGAAGATGCAAGAAAGGTTTAACGAGGACCTAGAAGAAATAAAAAAGAGTCAATATATAATGAATAATGCAATAAATGAGATAAAAAACACTATGGAGGCAACAAATAGTAGAATAACAGAGGGAGAAGATAGGATTAGTGAATTAGAAGATAGAATGGTAGAAATAAAAAATCAGAGAGGAAAAAAGAAAAAACGAATTAAAAGAAGTGAAGACAATCTCAGAGACCCCCAGGACAATATTAAACACTACAACATTCGAATCATAGGGGTCCCAGAAGAAGACAAAAAGAAAGACCATGAGAAAATACTCGAGGAGATAATAGTTGAAAACTTCCCTAAAATGGGGAAGGAAATAATCACTCAAGTCCAAGAAACCCAGAGAGTCCCAAACAGGAAAAACCCAAGGCGAAACACCCCAAGACACATATTAATCAAACTAATAAAGATCAAACACAAAGAACAAATATTAAAAGCAGCAAGGGAAAAACAACAAATAACACACAAGGGAATTCCCATAAGGATAACAGCTGATCTTTAAATGGAAACTCTCCAAGCCAGGAGGGAATGGCAAGACATACTTAAAGTGATGAAAGAAAATAGCCTACACCCAGATTATTGTACCCAGCAAGGATCTCATGCTTGGATCCTTATCCAAATATGAAGGAGAAATCAAAAGCTTTGCAGACAAGCAAAAGCTGAGAGAATTCAGCACCACCAAACCAGCTCTCCAACAAATACTAAAGGATCTTCTCTAGACAGGAAAAACAAAAATGGTGTATAAATTTGAACCCAGAACAATAGAGTAAATGGCAATGGGATCATACTTATCAATAATTACCTTAAACGTAAATGGGTTGAATGCCCCAACCAAAAGACAAAGACTGGCTGAATGGATACAAAAACAAGACCCCTACATATGTTGTCTACAAGAGACCCACCTCAAAACAGGGGACACATACAGACTGAAAGTGAAGGGCTGGAAAAAGATTTTCCATGCAAATAGGGACCAAAAGAAAGCAGGAGTAGCAATACTCATATCAGATAAAATAGACTTTAAAACAAAGGCTGTGAAAAGAGACAAAGAAGGTCACTACATAATGATCAAAGGATCAATCTAAGAAAAAGATATAAAAATTATAAATATATATGCACCCAACATAGGAGCACCACAATATGTAAGACAAATACTAAAAAGTATGAAAGGAGAAAATAACAATAACACAATAATAGTGGGAGACTTTAATACCCCACTCACACCTATGGATAGATCAACTAAACAGAAAATTAACAATGAAACACAAACTTTAAATGATACAATAGACCAGTTGACCTAATTGATATCTATAGGACATTTCATCTCAAAACAATGAATTTCACCTTTTTCTCAAGTGCACACGGAACCTTCTCCAGGATAGAACACATCCTGGGCCATAAATCTAGCCTTGATAAATTCACAAAAATTGAAATCATTCCAAGCATCTTTTCTGACCACAATGCAGTAAGATTAGATCTCAATTACAGGAGAAAAACTATTAAAAATTCCAACATATGGAGAATGAACAACACGCTGCTGAATAACCAACAAATCACAGAAGAAATCAAAAAAGAAATCAAAATTTGCATAGAAAGGAATGAAAATGAAAACACAACAACACAAAACCTGTGGGACACTGTAATAGGCAGTCATAAGGGGAAACTTCATAGCAATACAGGCATACCTCAAGAAACAAGTCAAATAAATAATCTAACTCTAAACCTAAAGCAACTAGAGAAGGAAGAAATGAAGAACCCCAGGGTTAGTAGAAGGAAAGAAATCTTAAAAATTAGGGCAGAAATAAATGCAAAAGAAACAAAAGAGACCATAGCAAAAATCAACAAAGCCAAAAGCTGTTTCTTTGAAAGGATAAATAATACTGACAAACCATTAGCCAGACTCATCAAGAAACAAAGGGAGAAAAATCAAATCAATAAAATTAGAAATGAAAATGGAGAGATCACAACAGACAACACAGAAATACAAAGGATCATAAGAGACTACTATCAGCAATTATATGCCAATAAAATGGACAATGTGGACGAAATGGACAAATTCTTAGAAAAGTACAACTTTCCAAAACTCGACCAGGAAGAAATAGAATCTTAACAGACCCATCACAAGCACAGAAATGGAAACTGTAATCAGAAATCTTCCAGCAAACAAAAGCCCAGGTCCAGACGGCTTCACAGCTGAATTCTACCAAAAATTTAGAGAAGAGCTAACACCTATCCTACTCAAACTCTTCCAGAAAATTGCAGAAGGTCAACTTCCAAACTCATTCTATGAGGCCACCATCACCCTAATACCAAAACCTGACAAAGATCCCACAAAAGAAGAAAACTACAGGCCAATATCACTGATGAACATAGATGCAAAAATCCTTAACAAAATTCTAGCAATCAGAATCCAACAATACATTAAAAAGATCATACACCAAGACCAAGTGCCCTTTATCCCAGATATGCAAGGATTCTTCAATATCTGCAAATCAATCAATGTAATACATCACATTAACAAATTGAAAATAAAAGTCATATGATTATCTCAATAGATGCAGAGAAAGCCTTTGACAAAATTCAACATCCATTTATGATAAAAACTCTCCAGAAAGCAGGAATAGAAGGAACATACCTCAACATGATAAAAGCTATATATGACAAACCCACAACAAACATTATCCTCAATGGTGAAAAAGTGAAAGCATTTCCTCTAAAGTCAGGAACAAGACAAGGGTGCCCACTTTCACCATTACTATTCAACATGGTTTTGGAAGTTTTGGCCACAGCAATCAGAGCAGAAAAAGAAATAAAAGGAATTCAAATTGGAAAAGAAGAAGTAAAACTCTCACTGTTCGCAGATGACATGATCCTCTACATAGAAAACCCTAAAGACTCCACCAGAAAATTACTAGAACTAATCAATGACTATAGTAAAGTTGCAGGATATAAAATCAGCACACATAAATCCATTACACTCCTATACACTAATAATGAAAAAATAGAAAGAGAAATTAAGGAAACAGTTCCATTCACCATTGCAATAAAAATAATAAAATACTTAGGAATATATCTACCTAAAGAAACTAAAGACCTATATATAAAAAACTATAAAACACTGGTGAAAGAAATCAAAGAGGACACCAATAGATGGAGAAATATACCATGTTCATGGATTGGAAGAATCAATATAGTCAAAATGAGTATACTACCAAAAGCAATTTATAGATTCAATGCAATCCCTATCAAGCTACCAACAGTATTCTTCACAGAGCTAGAAAAAATAATTTCACAATTTGTATGGAAAAAAAAAAAAAAAAAAAAACTCGAATAGCCAAAGCAATCTTGAGAAAGAAGAATGGAATGGGAGGAATCAACCTGCCTGACTTCAGGCTCTACTACAAAGCCACTGTCATCAAGACAGGATGGTACTGGAACAAAGACAGAAATATAGATCAATGGAACAAAATAGAAAGCCCAGAGATAAGTCCACGCACATATGGACACCTTATCTTTGACAAAGGAGGCAAGAATATACAATGGATTAAAGACAATCTCTTTAACAAGTGGTGTTGGGAAAACTGGTTAACCACTCATAAAAGAATGAAACTAGAGCACTTTCTAACACCATACACAAAAATAAACACAAAATGGATTAAAGATATAAACATAAGACCAGAAACTATAAAACTCCTAGAGGAGAACATAGGCAAAACAGTCTCCGACATACATCACAGCAGGATCCTCTATGACCCACCTCCCAGAATATGGGAAATAAAAACAAAAATAAACAAAGGGACCTAATTAAACTTAAAAGCTTCTGCACAACAAAGGAAACTATAAGCAAGGTGAAAGGACAGCCTTCAGAATGGGAGAAAATAATAGCAAATGAAGCAACTGACAAACAACTAATCTCAAAAATATACAAGCAACTCCTACAGCTCAACTCCAGAAAAATAAATGACCCAATCAAAAAATGGGCCAAAGAACTAAATAGACATTTCTCCAAAGAAGACACACAGATGGCTAACAAACACATGAAAAGATGCTCAACATCACTCATTATCAGAGAAATGCAAATCAAAACCACTATGAGGTACCATTTCACACCAGTCAGAATGGATATGATCCAAAAGTCTACAATAAATGCTGGAGAGGGTGTGGAGAAAAGGGAACCCTCTTACACTGTTGGTGGGAATGCAAACTAGTACAGCCACTATGGAGAACAGTGTGGAGATTCCTTAAAAAACTGGAAATAGAACTGCCATACGACCCAGCAATCCCACTGCTGGGCATACACACTGAGGAAACCTGAAAGGAAAGAGACACATGTACCCCAATGTTCATCGCAGCACTGTTTATAATAGCCAGGACATGGAAGCAACCTAGATGTCCATCAACAGATGAATGGATAAGAAAGCAGTGGTACATATACACAATGGAGTAATACTCAGCCATTAAAAAGAATACCTTTGAATCAGTTCTAATGAGGTGGATGAAACTGGAGCCTACTATACAGAGTGAAGTAAGCCAGAAAGAAAAACACCAATACAGTATATACTAACGCATATATATGGAATTTAGAGAGATGGTAACAATAACCCTGTATATGAGACAGCAAAAGAGACACTGATGTATAGAACAGTCTTTTGGACTCTGTGGGAGAGGGAGAGGGTGGGATGATTTGGGAGAATGGCATTGAAATATGTATAATATCATATATGAAACGAGTCGCCAGTCCAGGTTCGATGTATGATACTGGATGCTTGGGGCTGGTGCACTGGGAGGACCCAGAGGGATGATATGGGGAGGGAGGTGGGAGGAGGGTTCAGGATGGGGAACACATGTGTGCCTGTGGCAGAATCAGAATCATTTTGATATACGGCAAAACCAATACAATATTGTAAATTTAAATAAAATAAAATTTTAAAAAAAGAAAAAAACTAAGATCATGACATCAAGCCCCATCACGCCATGGAAAATAGATGGGGAAATAATAGAAACAGTGACAGGCTTTATTTGCTTGGGCTCCAAAATCACTGCAGATGGTGACTGCAGCTATGAAACGAAAAGACACTTGTTCCTTGGAAGAAAATCTGTGACCAACCTAGACAGCATATTAAAAAGCAGAGACTGTACTTTGCCAACAAAAGTCCATCTAGTCAAAGCTTTGGCTCTTCCAGTAGTCATGTATGGATGTGAGAGTTGGAATATTAAAAAAAACTGAGAGCCAAAGAAATGATGCTTTTGAACTGTGGTGTTGGAGAATACTCTTGAGAGTCCCTCGGACTGCAAGGAGATCCAACCTGTCCATCCTAAAGGAACTCAGTCCTGAATATTCATTGGAAAGACTGATGTTGAAGCTGGAACTCCAATACTTTGGCCACCTGATGCGAAGAACTGACTCATTTGAAAAGACCCTGATGCTGGGAAAGATAGAAGGTGGGAGGAGAAGGGGACGACAGAGCATGAGATGGATGGCATCACCCACTTAATGGACATGAGTTTGAGTAAGCTCTGGAAGTTGGTGATGGACAGGGAGGACTGGGGTGCTGCAGTCCATGGGGTCACAAAGAGTTGGACACGACTGAGCGACTGAACTGAACTGAACTGACTTCCCCTAATTGAGTGAAGATAGGAAGGGGAGAGATTAAAGTAAGGAAGAGAGAATACAATGATGCATTCCTAATTCTGCTACTGTATAGTCTAGCTGCCTTAAATTCCTCCAAGTGGATTTAAACATTCTCAGTTTTTGTCCCTACAGTTCATTTCCCAGAAATGAAGACTGACTTGCATTTCCCAATTTATTTTCCTTCCATTCAACTTGAGAAAGTATTTTTATAGATACTGTCTTCAGTCTGAAGAAAAGAATCAAGAATGTAGTTTTCTAGTCTTTCATTAGCAAAATAATCCTTCAATGGTTTGCCATAGAATCTAACAATAATTTCATTAAACACACATATAACATGTTTTAAACAAGGCAGTATTACCCAGCTTTGAAAATTTGAAGGAAAATTGCCATGTCACCAGCCTAGATCCAGAGCTGACCTATTAACCAGAAAATATATGGAACTTGATAGAACTGTGATTCAACTTCTAGTTTTGCTTTGCCCAAGGATGTGAACTTAGGAAATTCACTCTGTCTCTCTGAACCTAATTTTTCTCTTCTTTTAAATGAGATTATCGGACAGATGATATGTAAAATTACTTTCAATGGTAAAGCTCAATGATTTTATGGAAAAAAGAAAAAAAAAAAAAAGGAAAACTGGTCATTTGTCCTCAAAACTACAGAGAATAGGCACCCTCTCAAGTTTATTTTCTGTCCTAATTTTGGAACTTATATAGTTTAAGAGATTATTGTGTACTCCAAATTTGTTGCAAATAAGGGAACAATGTTAACCTCTGAGTCACAGGTTGATCTAGTCCTCATCCTAGCAAGCTATAACTTTTCTCAATAATCTCATTCAGAACTTATCAGATACGTACTTACCCATTTTGTATTATACAATGAATAATTTTATTTAAATATAAGTTTATAAACAGATTGTAGTGATATCACACTCTCTAATTTTTTCCAACTGCCTCATTTTTAGGCGAGGAAGAAAACAGATGACCAATGATTATGATAAGAAATCACTAAATAACAAAACAGGTAGCAAGATCTTTCCAGGAATTTAACTAGTCAAAGTCATCTATCATTAAAAAGCAAGGAAATACCTATAACCATTTTCTATGATAAGAATTTTGTTTTCATCCTAAGGCAACAAAGGAAATTAGTAGTAACAAAGAACATGAATAAAAAGCAGACTTTGGAAAATGAGATTTGATTTTGACTGTTTCAAAAACAACACAATTCCCTGAAATTAAATATCATTAGATGTTGTCTTATAAAATAGACACCATATATTTTACTGAAATAAATTATTACTATATTTACATTTTCAACTGAAATGTAAATAAATATTTCTCTTCATGATTCTATGGCTGAGAGTCTCTAGATTGCTTATTTTCTGATCTAGACTTAAAATTATTCATCTGCAGTGCTATTCAATGTTTATTTTAAAACTTCAGAGAAGTTTCATTTTCAGCCATATAACTCCAGTTTTTATAGTTTTTTGGAGAATCCTTTTAATAAATATTTTAATGTTTAATATGGCACTTCATATTGAGTGAGTAAAAAGAAAGAAAAATTAGCAGGTAAAACTACAATATACAATTGAGGTTAAGATGTTTCAGCAAAAAGAAATGCAGGTGCAGGTTTAAATGACAGGAAAGTGATCATTTTAATGTTCATAATAAGGAGAGCTGACAACATGATAATGAATAGAATCATCGATTTACAACCATTGGTGACATTTCCTGTTGTCATTCCTCAAACTAATTGCCTCCTTTGTCAGATGAATTTCTTAGAAATGTTGCAAGAAATTCTGTTTGGGCAAAAGAAGTTCTGATATTTAAAATTTTCTGCTTAGGCAATTTTTTTATATATATATAAGTAGTGTTCAGATGATTAAGGTGGCATTTATCAGTAAGAGCTCCATGTGAAATGTTATACAAAGTATAGAATTGTGAAGTTTGTGGAAACCCATACTTTAAATAGTTTATAAAATTATAAATTATTTTCTTTTACTAAAAAGCAGTCATATCTACTCAAAATAATTATGGATCAGAAGTAACATCAAATTAAAAGTAGAACATCATTAAAAATAAGATTGATATAATAATTACATTAACTGAATACAGTACAGTGTGTGCATTGTCTGAACACTTAATCTCATAAGTACTAATATATACCAATGATAGCTTTTTTCCCTTTAAAGTATTGAAAATATATTTCACTATTATATGATGAAATAAAACAATGCAGTGGTTAGCTTCAGAGTTTTAATAAGAGAAACAGATAGTATATAAAGAAATACTTGGAAACTCAATTTATATTTAAATATTTATATTATTGTATACTATATTTAGCTATACATTTTTTAACACATATTTTCATAAGTTTACAGAACAGAAGTAATTTCATTCACACATGCTATCCTCATAGTAACTAAAAGAATCAGGTAAACGTCCTTGAGTTAATGTTGGGCATTCAAGTCTTTTTACAATGCAAATGATATAACTTTATTAGTTTGTCTTTTTTGGCCAAATTCCCTTTGCAAATTCTGTGTGTCTAGTGATAGTCACACAATCCTTTTAGGAATTTCATGAAAATTATTTCCTGTTATGGAAGATGCATTTGTAACAGGAAGTACTAGAAATGCAAAAGTACAAACAATGATTTTTCATTACCTGGAAAGCCATCCTTAAGCATTTAAATATAACACCAGACACATTACCAAAGCAATTACCAGGCATATAACTACTCAAATCTGAGCATGGACCAGTTCTAAATTGCTTTAAAATCAATAATATATATCACTGGTCATAATTATAGAACATCAGTAGCAATGTAGGATTATATATATTTATGGTACCTCCATGGCACTTTACAACAAAGCCAATAGCCCCTTGGACTGAATCTCTTTCACTTGTGCTGCCTAATTCTGTTTAAATGGGGTATTACATATGTAATAGAGCAAGAAAAAGATAGATGTTATGAGAAATACCCTGTATAGACATCAAAATCCCATAGGCAAGATGATTTGAGAATACAATAAGGGTAGTATAGAGGATGCTTTATTTGAGGGAGTCCATGTTCATTGTTAACAATATCAACCAAATACAAAATAAGATTGTGATCTCAAGTCATTTTCATCTTTCAAAATATACATAGAGATTGGTGCTTATCAGAGCATATTTAAATTACAGAGATTTTACACTGGGTCTGCAATGCAACTCTTTTTGTGTTCTTATATATTTGGAACTCTTTGTTACATCTAGTCATGATATTTTAAAATTTTTTTTTTCAATACTTAAATACTCAATCTGATACTCAATATTCAATCTTAAAATACTATCATGAGGATAGTAACTCTACATCATACTGTAAATCAAGTTCTTGAATCAAGAATGCTGTGTTTTTTAACTCAAGAATTCGTGGTAAGATGGATGTGTTAATATTTATTTGAAGCAACTGACTTTGTTTTTAGTCTTATTCACATTTTCATTGCTTTTTTTATGTATGTTCATACTTCACTTCAAAGCTTCCACTCAAAAACATTCATAAATATGTCATTCACTCCTGACATATCTCAGACTATTTCTAATAAGATAATACACAGCAAAATTTAATTACTTATAATTAGAAAAATGAAGGAAAATATTTATTGGTACATTCCTCCCTAAACAATTTTCTACTTTGTCCTCTTTATATGGGCTAAATGTTACTTTTCTAACATTCTGACTCCATAATAAAGTCCTTCTAGTTAGTAAACCAAAATAAAACAAAACAAAACTAGGAGAAAAAAAAGAAAAAAAACAATGTAATGGATATATGTATATGTATAACTGAACAACTTCACTGTACACCTGAAACAGCACTACTTTTTGAAAATCAATTATGTGCTATGTCACTTCAGTCCTGTCCAACTCTTTGTGACCATATGGACTGTAGCCCACCAGGCACGTCTGTCCATGGGAATCTCCAGGCAAGAGTACTGGTTGTGTTGCCATTTCCTCCTCCTGGGTATCTTGCGGCCCCAGGGATCCAACTGCAGTTACTTAGGTCTCCTGCATTGGCAGGGAGATTCTTTACCATTAGCAACACCTGGGAAGCCAGGTGGAGCTAGTGGTATACTCTAATATAAAACAAAACTTAAAAAGCCCAGCAATCACACTTTTAATTAGTATATGTCAGTAACTGGAAGGTGGTGCTATAAATATTATTTATAAGTTTCTCAAAGGTA
This sequence comes from Bubalus kerabau, assembly GCF_029407905.1. Lineage (NCBI taxonomy): Eukaryota > Metazoa > Chordata > Mammalia > Artiodactyla > Bovidae > Bubalus > Bubalus kerabau. The sequence goes on along the minus strand of NC_073647.1, from coordinate 52,763,964 downwards.
CAGGATACTTGAACACTAGATAATAATACTAATTAAAAACTATCTCATAAAATTATTGATTTAAAATTGGAAAACAGGACTTATTACTTAATTTAAGTGGACTGTAAAGCTAGTGGAGGTGATGGAATTCCAGTTGAGCTATTCCAAATCCCGAAAGATGATGCTGTGAAAGTGCTGCACTCAATATGCCAGCAAATTTGGAAAACTCAGCAGTGGCCACAGGACTGGAAAAGGTCAGTTTTCATTCCAATCCCAAAGAAAGGCAATGCCAAAGAATGCTCAAACTATCGCACAATTGCAATCATCTCACGCGCTAGTACAGTAATGCTCAAAATTCTCCAAGCCAGGCTTTAGCAGTATGTGAACTGTGAAATTCCAGATGTTCAAGGTGGTTTTAGAAAAGGCAGAGGAACCATAGATCAAATTGCCAACATCTGCTGGAACATCAAAAAAGCAAGAGAGTTAAAGAAAAAAACATCTATTTCTGCTTTATTGACTATGCCAAAGCCTTTGACTGTGTGGATCACAATAAACTGTTGAAAATTCTGAAAGAGATGGGAATACCAGACCACCTGACCTGCCTCTTGAGAAACCTGTATGCAGGTCAGGAAGCAACAGTTAGAACTGGACATGGAACAACAGACTGGTTCCAAATAGGAAAAGGAGTACATCCAGGCTATATATTGTCACCCTGCTTATTTAACTTCTATGCGGAGTACATCATGAGAAACGCTGGGCTGGAAGAAGCACAAGCTGGAATCAAGATTGCCAGGAGAAATATCAATAACCTCAGATATGCAGATGACAACACCCTTCTGGCATAAAGTGAAGAGGAACTAAAAAGGCTTTTGACAAAAGTGAAAGAGGAGAGTGAAAAAGTTAGCTTAAAGCTCAACATTCAGAAAACTAAGATCATGGCATCTGGTCCCAACATTTCATGGGAAATAGGTGGGGAAACAGTGGAAACAGTGTCAAACTTTATTTTTTGGGGGGCTCCAAAATCACTGCAGATGGTGATTGCATCCATGAAATTAAAAGACGCCTACTCCTTGGAAGGAAAGTTATGACCAACCTAGACAGCATATTAAAAAGCAGAGACAGGAGGAGCTAAGATGGCAGAGGAGTAGGACGGGGAGAACACTTTCTCCCCCAAAAATTCATCAAAAGAACATTTAAACGCTGAGTAAATTCCACAAAACAACTTCTGAATGCTGGCAGAGGACATCAAGCACCCAGAAAAGCAACCCAAGTCTTTGAAAGGAGGTAGGAAAAAATATAAAAGACAAAAAAAGAGACAAAAGAGGGAGGGACAGAGTTCCGTCCTGGGAAGGGATTCTTAAAAAGAGAGAAGTTTCCAAACACCAGGAAACCTTCTCACTGCCGAATCTGTGCCGAGCCTTGGAAGCACAGAGGGCAACATAACAGGGAGGAAAAATAAATAAACAATTAAAACCCGCACATTGCGAGCCCTACTGTAACTCCCCCAGTGGAGAAGCAGCGCAGACGCCTGCACATGCCACTAGCAAGCGGGGCCTGGGCAGGGAGGCGCGGCGCAGGCTGCATTGCTTAGAGTAAAGATCTGGCCTGAATACCCTGAGCGCTATCTGAGCGAAATAATTTGGGCTAGCAAACCAGACTGTGGGATATCTACCACGTGAAAAGCCAGCCCTAACCTAAGACACCACCAGGCCCATGCACGGAACAAAGGACTGAACAGAGATAGCCGGCTGCAGACCATCCCCCTCCGCTGACAGGCAGCCAGAGCTGGAAGGGAGCAATCGCAGCCCCAGGAGACATTATCTATAAAACTGAAAGCAGGCTTCTTTGCTAACTAAAACTTCTTGGAGGTCTGGACGGTCAACATCTGCCTGAGAACGTGCGCCGGTTGCACACCTAGATAACCAAGCGGTGGGGAGGCGATAAGTTGCAGCAATCGCGCGCGCCAAGCACCTCATCACCTGATCTGCTCGGATCTGGGAAGGGCACAAAAAGCAGGCCCAACTGAGAGTCTGCACCTCTGAGGACTACCCGAGTGCCTGAACCTGAGTGGCTTGGACCTGGGAGGTGCAGGCAGCCCAGGGCCGGCCACGGATGCTTCCCGGCGGAGCAACCTAGAGCCTGAGCAGCGTGGGCAGGGAGGCTACACGCGCCGTGAGCAGGGGCAGGCCCAGTGTGGCTGAGGCACTGGGAGCACACGCCAGTGTTATTTGTTTGCAGCATCCCTCCCTACCACCCCACAGCGCGACTGAACAAGTGAGCCTGAAAAAAAAAAAAAAAAGTGTCCTCCACCAACCCCTTTGTGTCAGGGAGGAAACCAGACACTGAAGAGACCAGCAAACAGAAGAAGCTATAACAGAGGGAACCGCCTTGGAAGCTACAGGCAATAGATTAAAAATCTGTGGTTAGTACCAACTACATAGGAAGGGGCCTATAGATCTTGAGAAATATAAGTCGGACCAAGGAACTAGCCAAAAATGAACTGAACCCACAATACTCACAACAAAAGCAAAGTCCTAGATGTATTTTTACTATTTTTACGATCATTCTTTCTTTCTTTTTTTTCTATTTTTTAAATTAAAAAATAAAATTAAGTCCTCTACTATTCCTTTAATTTTCACTTTTATAACTGATTACTTTGCAAAAAAAAAAAAAAAAAAAAGACCCTATTTTTTTAAGCAAACTTCATATATATATTTTTTATAATTTTTGACCTTTTTTTTTTCCTTCTTTTCTTTAGCATTGTATTTTTGAAATTCCAAACTCTACTGTAGATTTTTAATTTTAGCTTTTTGGTATTTGTTATCAATTTTGTACCTATAGTTTCTTTTTTATAATTTCTGTGACCCTTTTTTATTTTTTCTTTTTCTTTTTCTCTGTTTCTTTCTCTTCTTCTTTTAAATAACATTGTATATCTGAAATTCCAAACTCTACTCTGGATTTTTAAATTTTGCTTTTTGGTATTAGTTATCAATTTTGTACCTATATATTCTTTATAATTTTCGCAACCTTGTTTGTTCGTTTTTTCTCTCTTTCTTTTCCTTCTTCTTTTCTTTAACATTGTATTTTTGAAATTCCAAACTCTACTCTAGATTTTTAATTTTCGCTTTTATGTATTTGTTACCAATTTTGTACCTTTAAGAACCCAATCTTCAGTACCCATTTTTCACTAGGGAGCAAGATTACTGGCTTGACTGCTCTCTCACTCTTTGGACTCTCCTTTTTCTCCACCAGGTGGCCTGTGTCTCCTCCTTAACCCCTCTCTACTCTACCCAACTCTGTGAATTTCTGTGTGTTCCAGACGGTGGAGAACACTTAGGGAACTGATTACTGGCTGGATCTGTCTCCCTCCTTTTCATTCCCTCCTTTTATCCTCCTGACCACCTCTGTCACCTTCCTCCTTCTTCTCTTCTCTATATAACTCCGTGACAACTCTGAGTGGTCAAGTTGTGGAGTGCACATGAGGAAGAGATAATTGGCTAGCCCACTCTCTCCTCTGTTGATTCCACCTCATCTCATTCGGGTCACCTCTAACTCCCTCCTCCCTCTTCTCTTCTCCATGTAACGCTGTGAAGCTCTCTGGGTGACCCTCATGGTAGAGAAACTTTTCATCTTTAACGTAGATGTTTTAACAATGGTGCTGTATAGAAGGAGAAGCTTTGAAACTACTGTAAAAATAAGACTGATAACTGGAAGCAGGAGGTTTAAGTCCAAACCCTGACTCCAGGGAACTCCTGACTCCAAGGAACATTAATGGACAGTATCTCATTAAATGCCTCCATACCTGCACTGAAACCAAGCACCACACAAGGGCCAACAAGTGTCAGGGCAAGACATACCAAGCAAATTCTCCAGCAACAAGGAACACAGCCCTGAGCTCCAAGATACAGGCAGCTCAAAGTCACCCCAAAACCATAGACAACCCATAACTCATTACTGGACATTTCATTGCACTCCAGAGAGAAGAAATCCAGCTCCACCCACCAGAACACCGACACAAGTTTCCCTAACAAAGAAACCTTGACAAGCCAACTGTACAAACCCACACACAGCGAGGAAATGCCACAATAAAGAGAACTCCACAAACTGTCAGAATACAGAAAGGACACCCCAAACTCAGCAATTTAAACAAGATGAAGAGACAGAGGAATACCCAGCAGATAAAGGAACAGGATAAACGCCCACCAAGCCAAACAAAAGAGGAAGAGATAAGGAATCTACCTGATAAAGAATTCTGAATAATTATAGTGAAAGTGATCCAAAATCTTGAAATCAAAATGGAATCACAGATAAATAGCCTGGAGACAAGGATTGAGAAGATACAAGAAAGGTTTAACAAGGACCTAGAAGAAATAAAAGAGAGTCAATATATAATGAATAATGCAAAAAATGAAATTAAAAACACTCTGGAGGCAACAAATAGTAGAATAACAGAGGGAGAAGATAGGATTAGTGAATTAGAAGATAGAATGGTAGAAATAAATGAATCAGAGAGGAAAAAAGAAAAACGAATTAAAAGAAATGAGGACAATCTCAGAGACCTCCAGGACAATATTAAATGCTACAACATTCGAATCATAGGGGTCCCAGAAGAAGAAGACAAAAAGAAAGACCATGAGAAAATACTCGAGGAGATAATAGTTGAAAACTTCCCTAAAATGGGGAAGAAAATAATCACTCAAGTCCAAGAAACCCAGAGAGTCCCAAACAGGATAAACCCAAGGCAAAACACCCCAAGACACATATTAATAAAACTAACAAAGATCAAACACAAAGAACAAATATTAAAAGCAGCAAGGGAAAAACAACAAATAACACACAAGGGAATTCCCATAAGGATAACAGCTGTTCTTTCAATAGAAACTCTTCAAGCCAGGAGGGAATGGCAAGACATATTTAAGGTGATGAAAGAAAATAACCTACAGCCCAGATTATTGTACCCAGCAAGGATCTCATTCAAATATGAAGGAGATATCAAAAGATTTTCAGACAAGCAAAAGCTGAGAGAATTCAGCACCACCAAACCAGCTCTCCAACAAATACTAAAGGATATTCTCTAGACAGGAAACACAAAAACGATGTATAAAATAGAACCCAAAACAATAAAGTAAATGGCAACGGGATCATACTTATCAGTAATTACCTTATACGTAAACGGATTGAATGCCCCAACCAAAAGACAAAGACTGGCTGAATGGATACAAAAACAAGACCCCTACATATGTTGTCTACAAGAGACCCACCTCAAAACAGGGGACACATACAGGCTGAAAGTGAAGGGCTGGAAAAAGATTTTCCATGCAAATAGGGACCAAAAGAAAGCAGGAGTAGCAACACTTATATCAGATAAAATAGACGTTAAAATAAAGGCTGTGAAAAGAGACAAGGATGGTCACTAGATAATGATCAAAGGATCAATCCAATAAGAAGATATAACAATTATAAATATATATGCACCCAACACGGGAGCACCGCAGTATGTAAGACAAATACTAACAAGTATGAAAGGGGAAATTAACAATAACACAATAATAGTGGGAGACTTTAATACCCCACTCACACATATGGATAGATCAACTAAACAGAAAATTAACAAGGAAACACAAACTTTAAACAATACAATAGACCAATTAGACCTAATTGATATCTATAGGACATTTCATCCCAAAACAATGAATTTCACCTTTTTCTCAAGGGCACACGGAACGTTCTCCAGGATAGATCACATCCTGGGCCATAAATCTAGCCTTGGTAAATTCAAAAAAATAGAAATCATTACTTTTGCATTTATTTCTGCTCTAATTTTTAAGATTTCTTTCCTTCTACTAACCCTGGGGTTCTTCATTTCTTCCTTTTCTAGTTGCTTTAGGTGTAGAGTTAGGTTATTTATTTAACTTTTTTCTTGTTTCTTGAGGTGTGCCTGTATTGCTATGAACTTTCCCCTTAGGACTGCTTTTACTGTGTCCCACAGGTTTTGGGTTGTTGTGTTTTCATTTTCATTCGTTTCTATGCAAATTTTGATTTCTTTTTTGATTTCTTCTGTGATTTGTTGGTTATTCAGCAGCGTGTTGTTCAGCCTCCATATGTTGGATTTTTTAATAGTTTTTCTCCTGTAATTGAGATCTAATCTTACTGCATTGTGGTCAGAAAAGATGCTTGGAATGATTTCTATTTTTTTGAATTTACCAAGGCTAGCTTTATGGCCCAGGATGTGGTCTATCCTGGAGAAGGTTCCATGTGCGCTTGAGAAGAAGGTCTAATTCATTGTTTTGGGATGAAATGTCCTATAGATATCAATTAGGTCTAACTGGTCTATTGTATCGTTTAAAGTTTGTGTTTCCTTGTTAATTTTCTGTTGAGTTGATCTATCCATAGGTGTGAGTGGGGTATTAAAGTCTCCCACTATTATTGTGTTATTGTTAATTTCCCCTTTCATACTTGTTAGTATTTGTCTTACATACTGCGGTGCTCCCGTGTTGGGTGCATATATATTTATAATTGTTATATCTTCTTCTTGGATTGATCCTTTGATCATTATGTAGTGACCATCTTTGTCTCTTTTCACAGTCTTTGTTTTAAAGTCTAATTTATCTGATATGAGTATTGCTACTCCTGCTTTCTTTTGGTCCCTATTTGCATGGAAAATCTTTTTCCAGCCCTTCACTTTCAGTCTGTATGTGTCCCCTGTTGTGAGGTGGGTCTCTTGTAGACAACATATGTAGGGGTCTTGTTTTTGTATCCATTCAGCCAGTCTTTGTCTTTTGGTTGGGGCATTCAACCCATTTACGTTTAAGGTAATTACTGATAAGTATGACCCCGTTGCCATTTACTTTATTGCTTTGGGTTCGAATTTATACACAATTTTTGTGTTTCCTGTCTAGAGAATATCCTTTAGTATTTGTTGGAGAGCTGGTTTGGTGGTGCAGAATTCTCTCAGCTTTTGCTTGTCTGAAAAGCTCTTGATTTCTCCTTCATACCATGTTCATGGATTGGAAGAATCAATATAGTGAAAATGAGTATACTACCCAAAGCAATTTATAGATTCAATGCAATCCCTATCAAGCTACCAACAGCATTCTTCACAGAGCTAGAAAAAATAATTTCACAATTTGTATGGAAATAAAAAAAAAACCTCGAATATCCAAAGCTATCTTGAGAAAGAAGAATGGAACTGGAGGAATCAACCTACCTGACTTCAGGCTCTATTACAAAGCCACAGTTATCAAGTAGTATGGTAATGGCACAAAGACAGAAATATAGATCAATGGAATAAAATAGAAAGCCCAGAGATAAATCCATGCACATATGGACACCTTATCTTTGACAAAGGAGGCAAGAATATGCAATGGAGAAAAGACAATCTCTTTAACAAGTGATGCTGGGAAAACTGGTTAACCACTTGTAAAAGAATGAAACTAGAACACTTTCTAACACCTTACACAAAAATACACTGAAAATGGATTAAAGATCTCAACGTAAGAACAAAAACTATAAAACTCCTAGAGGAGAACATAGGCAAAACAGTCTCCGACATGCATCATAGCAGGATCCTCTATGACCCACCTCCCAGAATATGGGAAATAAAAACAAAAATAAACAAATGGGACCTAATTAAACTTAAAAGCTTCTGCACAACAAAGGAAACTATTAGCAAGGTGAAAAGGCAGCCTTCAGAATGGGAGAAAATAATAGCAAATGAAGCAACTGACAAACAACTAATCCCAAAAATATACAAGCAACTCCTACAGCTCAACTCCAGAAAAATAAATGACCCAATCAAAAAATGGGCCAAAGAACTAAATAGACATTTCTCCAAAGAAGACACACAGATGGCTAACAAACACATGAAAAGATGCTCAACATCACTCATTATCAGAGAAATGCAAATCAAAACCACTATGAGGTACCATTTCACGCCAGTCAGAATGGCTGCGATCCAAAAGTCTACAAGCAATAAATGCTGGAGAAGGTGTGGAGAAAAGGAAACCCTCTTACACTGTTGGTGGGAATGCAAACTAGTACAGCCACTATGGAGAACAGTGTGGAGATTCCTTAAAAAACTGGAAATAGAACTACCTTATGATCCAGCAATTCCACTGCTGGGCATACACACTGAGGAAACCAGAAGGGAAAGAGACACATGTACCCCAATGTTCATTGCAGCACTGTTTATAATAGCCAGGACATGGAAGCAACCTAGATGTCCATCAGCAGATGAATGGATAAGAAAGCTGTGGTACATATACACAAGGGAGTATTACTCAGCCACTAAAAAGAATACATTTGAATCAGTTCTAATGAGGTGGATGAAACTGGAGCCTATTATACAGAGTGAAGTAAGCCAGAAAGAAAAACACCAATACAGTATATTAACGCATATATATGGAATTTAGAAAGATGATAACAGTAACCCTGTGTACGAGACAGCAAAAGAAACACTGATATATAGAACAGTCTTATGGACTCTGTGGGAGAGGGAGAGGGTGGGATGATTTGGGAGAATGGCATTGAAGCATGTATAATATCATGTATGAAACGAGTTGCCAGTCCAGGTTCGATGCACGATACTGGATGCTTGGGGCTGGTGCACTGGGATGACCCAGAGGGATGGTATGGGGAGGGGGAGGGAGGAGGGTTCAGGATGGTGAAGATATGTATACCTGTGGTGGATTCATTTCGATATTTGGCAAAACTAACACAATATTGTATAGTTTAAAAATAAAATAAAAATTTTTAAAAAAGGAAAAAAAATAAAAAATAAAAGCAGAGACATTACTTTGCCAACAAAGGTCCGTCTAGTCAAGGTTATGTTTTTTCCAGTGGTCACATATGGATGTGAGAGTTGGACTGTGAAGAAAGCTAAGTGCCAAAGAATTGATGCTTTTGAACTGTGGTGTTGGAGAAGACTCTTGAGAGTCCCTTGGACTGCAAGGAGATCCAACCAGTCTATCCTAAAGGAGATCAGTCCTGGGTGTTCATTGGAAGGACTGATGCTGAAGCTGAAACTCCAATATTTTGGCCACCTCATGGGAAGAGTTGACTCATTGGAAAAAACCCTGATGCTGGGAGGGATTGTGGGCAGGAAGAGAAGTGGACGACGGAGGATGAGATGGCTGGATGGCATCACCAACTCGATGGATATGAGTTTGAGTGAACTCCGGGAGTTGGTGCTGGACAGGGAGGCCTGGTGTGCTGTGATTCATGGGGTTGCAAAGAGTTGGACACGACTGAGTGACTGAACTGAACTGATTCATTAGTTAAATAAAGCACCTGTCTTATTTAACTTAAGTGAAGTGAAAGTTTCTCAGTCGTGTCTGACTCTTTGAGACCCATGGACTATAGTCCATGGAATTCTCTAGGTCAGAATACTGAAGTGGGTAGCCTATCCCTTCTCCAGGGGTTCTTCCCAACCCAGGGATCAAACCCAGGTCCCCCACATTTCAGGTGGATTCTTTACAGCTGAGCCACAATGGAAGCCCAAGAATACTGGAGTGGGTAGCCTATCCCTTCTCCAGCAGATCTTCTCAATCCATGAATCGAAGTGGGTCTCCTGCATTGCAGGTGGATTCTTTACCAGCTGAGCTATCAGGGAAGCAGCTACTAACCAAAAGTATTTTAAAATATGTTATGCAGGTCATGTAAAACTCATCTAAGTAGTTAAATTCAAGTACCATTGCTATCTTTTGATTTCTTATACAACAGGAAGTCAGGATATTAATTTCATGATTGTGAACTTATTCTTTGTGGATGATTTTGAAGCAGTAAAGTTCACCTATGTACAAAGAAACAGAGTGACTTCTCAAGCCAAAGTTTTTGACTTGAGCAACTGAAAAAACAGTATTGACATTTGCTGATTACAAGATTACTGAAAGACCAGGTTTGAAAGTAAAATGCTAACTTGGATTCATTCTAGAAATATTTCTCCTTGATTTAGCCTAGAGTTACAGCTTGACAGGGTAGACCTTTGTCTATCATGCACAGTCTTCCCATGAAATATTTTGTTATGAGAAAGTAATAGATAAAGAGAACATATGATTGATCATTAAACCAGTAAACTCTTGAAAGTGAAAGGCAATGCAAATATATTATACTGCAGCAACAGACATAAACTGCACCATCCCAGAAAAAGAAGCAAAAGTAGATTAAGACAAAGACTAATTGAAATTTAATTTGTCATGTACTAAATGGAATCCTTCTTCATGACATAGAAGAGATTTTTATAGGAACTCCTTAAATATCTTTTCCTGAAGTTTCTCCTGTTGTATCTTAAATTATGTATACCTGTGGCGGATTCATTTTGATATTTGGCAAAACTAATACAATTATGTAAAGTTTAAAAAAAATAAAAAATAAAAATTCAACATTCAAAAAAAATAAATAAACTATTTTAATACCATTATATAGCAGGTTTAATCAAAAATGGAATGAATCTTGAGAAAACTGGTGGTCAGCTTTCCTACTTCCCAATCAATATATAGGCAGATGAATTTCCATCTACAAATACATGGCTAGTCACAGCAGATTTTATTCATTAAAGTTGAATAACAAATTTATGGTATAGCTCTTACATGGTTTTTATAACCTAAATATGCCGACGCTTTATTTGTAGTGATGCTGCTCATTTATGTCTTACTTTTTAAAAAATTTCCACAGCCATTAATTTTTGGTATTTTCCTCATTGTATAACTACCTTTCTTGTTGTTTGTTTTTATGGTGCTTTTATCCTCTTTTGTTATTTGTTTCATCAATAACAATAAAGAAATCTGTAATAAATCAGGTTTATTTACAGACAAGAATATTTTGTTCTTATTACTTCTGTTATGTCTGTTGATTCTTGTAAAATTAGTGTTGATATTAAAAGTATATAGTCCTTATAAAAATCTTAGATTTATTTAGTGATAGAATTCTTTATAGTCCCTGCCATATTCACCACCCCAATACCTATGTGTCTTTTGTAAGCCTCTCACTTATAGTGAATGGGAAAAATCCTTTAACTAATAAAGGCAATACAAATTTTAAATATAAACTGCCTACAAAAGAAGTGTCTGGGATTTCAATACACCCCTAATTGTTCTTAAATTTGCTCTTACATTATCTAAATTTTCAACCTGATCAAAATAAGCCACAACAAATCACTGAAAAAAAAAATGATTGTTTTCAAGCTGCATACAAAGTCTAAAGAGGCTCTGTTTCATAGGATTATATTCCTTGCATAGGCCACCATATAAGATGGCATTACAGTCTAAGATAGGAATGACATTTTATTCCAATTGTATTTGTTTCATAAAAATGAAAGAGAAGATTCCATATAAGGGAACTGTACAGATGCACCTTATTGTGTATCAAATATCAGACTTTGCGATATAGATTTTAATGTGTCCCCCAAGTACACCTTCTGGCAGAAAATTGTATTCTCAAAAGATTTTCACTGTATCTCATTAGTAATAATAATATGACTATTATCAAAAGGGATGAGGTGAATCTTAACATGTTTTTAGACTTTTGTTCATGAAGCTTGAAGAAAGCTTTGCTGTTCTGAGATGGGCTTCATAAAATTATCCATCAGTATTTGTGGCTGTGTATATAGATAAATTCATAAAAACATTCATCTACTTTAAATAAGCAAAGGCTCTTGAAATAAAAGTTTAAAGTACAATTCTAAAGCACATTTTCTTTATGACTTCCTTTCCACCATTTTAAACATTTTAGTGTTCCAAGTACTCATAAAGTGAAGTGTAACTGAAACTAAACAAGCAAATATCAGTCTTCCAGTATATAAGCTTTTGGGAGTGTCCTATGTTGAATTACAACTGAAAAGGACATAAAATTAAAGTATTTTTACTAGATTATTTGACTAATGTTAAAAACAAACCAAAAAATAAGTGATATCTTAATCAGTTTCTCCTGTGCTGTGATTTTGTATTGGATGGAACTATTCAAATATAAAAATGTGTTCATTGATGTTTGTAAAAGCAGTTCCATACTGCAGTGAAGTACTCTTAATCATCAGCACAAATTCTTTCCAGTTTTAAGCACATTCTGTTTCATTGACAGGTATACACAATTAACACATATATTAGCATGACATGATGCCCATCCAAAAGTTGTAATGTCAGAGTGAAAAGATATAGGTGCAAAACAAACATAGGTGAGGTTTTAAACCACATCTACCTTTGCTTTCTTCACCTTATGCTTTTCTTACTTCTTGTAATGCATTTGTGGTATCTTACCTTATATTTTTATGCTATTTGTCTCCTGAAATTTTAGATCTAGAATGTTAAAAGCACATAGCCATATGTAAACTGTCTCAAGTTTTCAGAGATATAGTTCTACAGAAATGTATTGGATTGATATAATATCTATTAATATTCATATGTAAATGAACTCTATAAGATTTGCTCATAAGGGTGAGAAACCTTTTCATCTAGTCATGTCTACAATTATGGTGAGATAAACTAAATGTAATAATAATAAATAATAACTCTTCAGTTCAGTTCAGTCGCTCAGTCGTGTCCAACTCTTTGCGACCCCATGAATCGCAGCACGCCAGACCTCTCTGTCCCTCACCAATTCCCGAAGTCCACCCAAACCCATGTGCATTGAGTCAGTGATGCCATCCAACCATCTGATCCTCTGTCGTCCCCTTCTCCTCCTGCCCTCAATCTTTCCCAGCAGATACTAAAATGTAGCTTTGTTCAGATTTTATCTCTAAAACAGAAGCAAAAGATTATATATCAATAACTTGTTTCACAAGCAAATTACACTAAAAAATAAATATAATATACCATGTTAACAAAATAAAGAATATTATTTCAGTAAATGCAGAAAAAGCATTTAAAAATTTAAGATCCAATCATATTAATATTTGCATATATGTCAAATTATGCGAATTCCTGAAATTATTCTTGTAGATGACCTTATAAAGGAAAAAGGTTTTTAAGTGGCTGAAGAACATGTTTGTGAAATAAAATAATTTCCTAATGTATATTTTATGTAAATCTAGATGTGCTTGCAATAGGTGTGCTAAGTAAGTGGTTGTATTGTAGTCTATCATAAATGTTATTCCTGTACACTAAGAAGAATTTCAGTAAGTGAGGAATATAGCTACATAGAAGGAAAAAAGAAAATTTTTAGATTTATGTTAGGGCAACATATACCATTTTTGAAACAAATTTTGTATTTTTTAACACAAACAATAACATACCATAGTCTATTATGTACTAATGAAAAACTATGGCCTATTCTAAAGAGAATTAAATAGGTAAAGCTCCCAAACAAGTTGCTGTCTTCTGAAGCTAAAAAGAAAACAAGAACATAAAATCTTGTTTATTTAATACATAAAGGAGTAAAAATAGGGTAAAGGTATAGTTTAAAATGTCAAATTCAAATTACATAATACTGTACCTTTTATTACAATTTGGGTACTTAGGTGACCTAGTTGAACAGCTGTTAGAATTAAGATTGTATAATTTTAAGGTTAATTTAATTTCTTAGATTTATATTTCTAAAATTGCTTATACATAAGTAAACTTTTTGAGATGAATATTTTGTTCTGTCAGTAAGGATTGCCACCAAGCTATTACCTGCTTCCATTTTTGCTTGCTCATTTTTATTACCTCTTCCCTTCTCCTTGGACCTTGCCTGTGACTACTATGTTTCTAATTGACAAAGTACAAAAGAAGCTTCCGATACTCAAGATTGTCCTACTAACCTTCCCTTCATTAGAAGTTTTTCCACCTTAGAAAAGTAATTTTGCTTCTACCTTTTGACTAGCATTATTCAATAGAAATATAAGTCAAATCTCAAATGAAAGACATGTATTCAGTTTTAAAATTTCTATTAGCCACACTATAAAAAGTAAAAAGAAACGGGTGAAATTAATTTTAACAATATAGTTTATTGAACCCAATACACAAAAAAGATTTCAAAATATCATCAATATGAAAATTATTCATGAGATAGTTTGTTTTTCACACTAAATCCTTATTATCTGATATATATATATATGTATATACATATATATATATATTATACTCAGCACATCTCAATTCAGACCATTATCATTTCAAGTGCTCAATAAACATATGTGGCTAGAAGTTTCAGTACTGCCAAGATTTCAAAGATTTTAGGAAGTTTTCCTGGCCTAAGACCCTGAAATATATTAGAGTGTTAACCATGTACAAGTCTAGACAGAGTCTATAATTTAATAGAAAATATTACAGAACTGTATTATTCTGCCACTAATTTATAAATAGTTGTACTTGTTTGTATTTATCTCAAATCTATGCTGCACTGAATACAACAAAAATTTTAAAATTCAGTTTTTTTTGCCTGATAATAAGAGTAGAAAATGAGTTACTGTCTTTTATCACAGCTCTGATACTTCTCCAGTGTTCTGTTCCAAAGTTGTCAACGAGTCTGGCAATTTTGGTAATTTCCCTCTTGATACATAGGTGTGTAGTAAATTAAGAAATTCAATTAAATTTAAGTAAATTATTTATCACTAAAAGAAGTCAAACTGTCATCAAGTTCTCTGCTGGATTTTAGAAAAACCTCTGAACATCTAGCCAATAGGTTAAACAAGCAAGCAAGATTTACAAGAAACATTCTTCCTTTTTCCCCCTACCCCTTCATTATTTGTCATTGTAAAACCAAGCTTTGTTGGCCCAAAGCCCAATCAATACCCACAGTCTTCTTTTTTAATACACATTAAAGTAGAATCTAAAAGAAGTCGTCTAGAAATTAAATTTGAAAAGGTTTCCAAAAAATCTGAAGACATAAAGTTATCCAGAAAATGTTGCAATTAGAGACTATGATCAAATAAGAGGATTAAATTTGTCAGGTTTTATTGTCATTTAAAAAAATAATTCTGTATAATCGGCTGATTCATGTTGATATATGGCAAAACCAATACAATATTGTAAAGTTAAAAAATAAAATTAAAAAAATGGATAACCAAAAAAATAAATAAATAAAAATAAAAGGATAATTCTTTTAGACCTAAAGTAGTTCAATAGTCCCATTCACAATTTTATTTCTGCTGATGGTTTTAAAAAAATGTATTATCTCAAACTCCAATTTCTTCCTCCTCAAATTAAAATAATAATAGGTCCTCAAATAATAGTTATCTCTTTCCCATTTAAGAGAAATCAATATATACCCCTATATCATATCAGAGAAGGCAATGGCACCCTACTCCAGTACTCTTGCCTGGCAAATCCCATGGATGGAGAAGCCTGGTAGGCTGAAGTCCATGGGGTCGCTAGGTGCCGGGAGCCGGCATATTGCATATTGAGTGAGGATCTGTAATAGCTCAACTGGAATTCTATCACTGCCTGGAGCCAGCGTGAGGAACTCCGCCCATGACAAAGGTCATGAGGAAGGAGGCTCGGCATACGCAAAGGCGGGATCGAGCCTCAGGAGTCCCCCTGGAAATTCTCAAGCATCTACCCCCAAACCAGAATCTGCCTACTTTCTGCTTTGTGCTTTCACCTACACCTCTGACTTTACAGGGGGCTGTCCCCCACTACCTCTCTCTGAAAAAAGAGTTAGCTTACAGCTCCAGTTAATAATTCCTGGGTGTGACAGTGTTTCAACCTAAAAACTCCTTTGGAAATCCTCTAGCCTGCCTGAATAGGTTTTTCCGGCCACATGTGATTGTTCAGAGCTTCCAAACTGTGAGAGGCAAGAGATGTTCTAAACTATCTAAACACAGATTCCTTTGAGTAGTTAAAAGATTGATTAGAAATTGTATTGGTGAAGGGTTTTTCACCTGTTGGGCCAATGTTTGCTGCTAAGTCTCCATACTCCTTACCTACTGTGTCCTTGGCAGTGTATTGATTGATATAATGGGTGTATAGAAATGTAAAATGCAGCTTTGTCCAATGCTTTTTTGGAGGCTGGTGCCTGACTTTGGAATAATCACCTTTAGAGAAAAATAAGTTTCTTAAAATGTTAACAGGCCTCCGGGCCAGAAGATGATGTCAATCACCTGAACTTTTGCATATGATAAGTTTGAAAGCCTGGCTTCGATTAGGACCAGGAACTGCTGTCCTTGCATGACTCCACCCCTTCCCCCATTATCCTCTATGCATAACTTAAGGTATAAAAACTACTTTGGAAAATAAAGTGCGGGCCTTGTTCACTGAAACTTGGTCTCCCCATGTCACTCTCTCTCCCAAATTCTAGCTGAGTCTCCATCTGGAGCGCGGAACCCACCATGCTTGCTAATTATGCCTGGGCTTCTAAGATCCGACCGGGGAGGCCTCAGTGTCTCCTCTCCTTCGGGAGAACGGAAGGACGCCTGCAGCCTACGTAAGTGGTGCAAACTTCTTGTCTTGAAGTTTTATTGGTCTCCCGCGTAAACCAAGCTACTCAGCCTCTTTTCTCCACTGAATTTTCCTACTGAGGTATCCTCATTCTATTACTCTTTGTATCCTTAATTAACGTGTAATTAAGCAGTTGTTTCCTGACCCTCGCCTATGCCGTCTCTCCTTTGAATACCCTGGATCAGCTGGGGCTGGTCCCCGGCAGCTAGGAGTCGGACACGACTGAGAGACTTCACTTTGATTTTTCACTTTCATGCATTGGAGAAGGAAATGGCAACCCACTCCAGTGTTCTTGCCTGGAGAATCCCAGGGATGGGGGAGCCTGGTGGGCTGCCGTCTATGGGGTTGCACAGAGTCGGACATGACTGAAGTGACTTAGCAGCATGAGTATATATTACTAAAGTATAGTTTAACCTTCAAATTATCCACACTGCAAATTCTATGTGGCATTTATGCTATATTAACAGGTCTTCTACAATTTTAAGAGTGTACTTAGACTAAGAATTACCAGAAGAATTCTGCAATGTGGGCTTGCTCATAGATACCTCAAAAGTCCACCCCAAAATGCTTAATGAAGAGAAAGAAGAAAAAAAAGAAATAAGCATTTGAGATAATAAAGACCTTAATTAATGGGGAAAAAAGCCAGTATTGTCTATTGTTCCTTTCTGTGATATATTTTGACTTTTAGCTACAACACAAGCTGCTCATATATAAGGGAATATTGCCCTTGCCATCTCCAAAAAGCAAGCAGTTGTACACAGCAACATTTTCCAGTTTAATAGACTCCCAGAGTGAAAGAAAAGATTGTTGTCCCTGACTGGAATGTCTTTGGGGATTCTCAGTTGTCAAAATTAAATTTCAAAATAATAGTTCAGTTTTTATTGGCTTATTCTTCAGCATAGGCAGGAAGAAAAGAAGAGTATACTAAAACACCCACTAATTGTGATGTTTATGAAAAAACCTAGGTCTTAGGATTTTGATGATGAAAAAAAAATATATTCAGGGGTTGTCTGTTATGTACAAAGCACATTTGCAAGGCACTAGACCAGAGGCAATGGAACATTTTAATGCTTTTGCATTCTCCAAATAGATATATTATACATTTTTTAAAAAAGCAAAAACTTTGAAACAGCTTGACATTTTTATTTGAAAAATAGTTTCTAAGTATGTGGAACTGAACCATCTTTCAAGAGATTATAAAACTGCTAAAAAAACAATATTAAGTCATCATAGAATGTATTCAAAAATCCAGTGGTGTAGGGGAATTCTGGAGCTATACAAAATTAAATCTGACTTTCAAGTCTCTATTTTTCAAGAAAATTAGTAAAGTTTTATAATGATAGTTTAGTGTATAAGACCATTTCAGTCATCTATTTATTTACAAATTTCAAGTACCTGCCTGTCAGGCACTGATAAAACTTGGTTCTGTGTTATGGTTTTGCTTTAACTGATAATATGAATAGGAGTTTCAATCTGCTACCTCTAATTAAAATGCAGACTTTAAAAAAAATCTAGCCACAATTATATATTTTTAAAATAAAATAACTTGGGCATTTTCTACATGTGCCATTTATAGAGCAAAAACATCTTATTTGATACAAGAGTCTTTTGCTAATACAGTTTTAAGTCTCTGGGAAATGTAGACTTTACTTGAAAAGTCAGATAATTTCCATGAAGTCTAAATTCTGTTCTACAATTTCCTGCAAAACAGTTTCCTGTTTCTACAGTTTCATCACAAAAAGCAAGATAAATTATAAAAGATAAACAAATAACAGCTGCAGATATTTGGATTGATAAATATTCATCAAGCGACTATAGCAACACTTCTCCAAAAGTTCCAATTCTTTTTCATCTGTTCAAGGGTTGTCTTCACACTTTCCTGATTCCCTTTGTTTATATTTAATGAATATAAAATTTGAGCCATTGTATATGTATTTGAATTAATACAAGCAGTCATTTACTTTGCACAATCATCTCACTGTCAGCAGGTTATGTCCATTGGAAAGCCAAGATTATCGCCCAAACTGACACTATGGAGATTATGCAATGATTTTAAATAGATAAAGCAATCAAAATAGCCAAATAAATGTTGGATAGAATGGTAGCACTGTTTGGCAGTTCCTCAAAGATGTTATATATAATCAGTGGCATGATGTCACTTAGATTTTCTATATGCATCAAGCAATACTGTAGCTCCAGTTCAAAGTTTAGAAGTTTAAATCAACGGCCAAAGTCAAGGTAGAAAATTATCAACACATATTTTTAACACATCAGTGATATCATGTCATCCCTCTCCACTGATTTCATGAAAGATAAAGAATTCAGAAGTAAAGAATGAAGTCCATGAAATCCTAGTAATAGTGACATTAGGATGGCTGGCTATCCAGGATTATACAATAAGAGGAGAACAAATCTGAAAGTGTTTGGGTGATACTGTCTGAAAATGTCAAAGTATAAAACTGCCAAATAACCAAGAGAAAACAGCAAAAGATAACTAAATTTGTAATGGTATTTTAAAATATAATATTTATTTACATGTAGAACTAATAGAACAACAGCATTTCTTGAAATGAGCTTTGTAAAGTGCATATTCCATCCTTTTTTTTTTTTCCCTTCTCTTCAATTAACTGGACTTATTTGAATATGACTTACTCTATTACTCTATGACTGGCTGAAAGTGAAAGTGAAAGTCGCTCAGTGGAGTCTGACTCTTTGCCACCCCATGGACTATACAGTCCATGGTATTCTCCAGGCCAGAATACCAGAGTGGGTAACCTTTCCCTTCTCTAGGGGATCTTCCTAGCCAGGGATCAACCCCAAGTCTCCTGTATTCCAGGCGGATTCTTCACAAGCTGAGCCACAAGGGAAGCCCAAGAATACTGGAGTGGGTAGCCTATCCCTTCTCCAGGGGATCTTCCTGACCCAGGAATTGAACCAGAGTCTCCTGCATTGAAGGCAGATTATTTACCAACTGAGCTATCAGGGAAGCCCTATGACTGATTGAAATAACCATGACTTTCAGGACTTTAGTGTCCTTGACCATGAGAAGCAGAACACTAATGTATGAGTTCTGTGTTGTCACATCAGAATGATGCTCAGGTTATGTTCTGGAAAAAAAAAAAAAGTTTTCTGAGTAGATTCAAATTCTATTGTCTTCTGAAAGAGAATGATAATTCTAGGAAATTGGTTTCTATCTCCTCTTGTAGAAAGAAAGGGGCTTCCCTGGGGGATCAGACGATAAATAATCTGCCTGCACTGCAAGAGATGCAGGTTCAATTCCTGGGTCAGAAAGATCCCCTGGAGAAGGGAATGGCTACCCACTCCAGTATTCTTAGTTTCCTGGACGGTAAAAAGCAGAACAGAAACGTATGTGTTATGACATCGAGATGATGTTCAGGTTATGTTCTGGAAAAGAAAAAAAAAATGTTTTTGAAATAGATTTAAAATCTTTTGTCTTCTGAAAGACAATGAAGTTCCTAGGAAATTGGTTTCCATCTCCTACTATAGAAAAGAAAAACTTGGCAATTGAAATGGTCTCTCTGGAGTTTTCTCATGAATCTACAGGTATCACTGTTAAAACACTTACACCAGAATAGAAATTTACTAACATAAGAATATTCAGGGTATTCACTCATTTGCATTGTCAGTATATATTTTGCATCTTGAGATCAGTGTGCAATCCACACACACAGCAATCCTCTTTCTTGATTTTAAAATTTCTACAATGCCAATGAAAAAAATTTCTCTTTTGACCAGAATAATACTTTTTTAGAAATCTTATAATATTGAAAGGCCTTTTTTGGATGAGTTTTTTAAAAAGATAAGTGACCTGGGAGGTCCTAAGATGTCAGAAGAATAGGACAGGGAGACCATTTTTCCCCCACAAATTCATCAAAAGAACATTTGAACACTGAGCAAATTCCACAAAACAACTTCTGAACGCTAAGAGAGGACATCAGGCACCCAGAAAGACAGCCCATTGTCTTCAAAAGGAGGTAGGACAAAATATAAAAGATAAAAAGAGAGACAAAAGAGGTAGGGATGGAGATCCATCCCAGGAAGGGAGTCTTAAAAACGAGAGAAGTTTCCAAACACTAGGAAACACTCTCACCAGCAGGTCTGTGGTGAGCCTTGGAATCTCAGAGGGCAACATAACCAGGAGGAAAAATAAATAAATAATTAAAACCCACAGATTACATGCCTAATGGCAACTCCCAGTGGAGAAGTAACATAGAAGCTCGCATCCACCACTACCAAGCAGGGGATGGACAGAAAGGTGCGGGCTGTATTGTTTAGGTGAAGGACTGGGCCTGAATGCCCTGAGGGCAATCTGAGGGAACTAACTTGAGATAGCAACCCAGACTGTGGGATAGCTATCCCATGAAAAGCCCTAACCTAAGACACCCCCAGGCCCACTCACAGAACAGAGGACTGAGCAGAGTTAGCCAGCTGCGGACTGGCCCATCTCCCAATGGAGACAGGCAGGTGAGGGCAGACAGAGCTGGAAGAGGGCAACAGCAGCCCCAGGGAGGCATCCTCTACCAAACTGTAAGCAGGCTTCGTTGCTAACCAAGACTTCTAGAGATTCTGGATGATTGACGTCTGCTAGTAGGGTTGCAGCCAGAGATAAGCTCCCCCAGAAGATACACACGGCACACCTGAGAAGGCACGAACATTGTACACCCAGAAAACCTAGCAACTGGGATGGGGAAGGCGATAAGACGCAGCCTCAAACTGGGGGCAACTGCGCTCACCAAGCACTTGGTCATTTGAGCTGCTTGGACCTGGGAAGGGCACAAAACGCAGGCCCAACCAAGTCTGCACTTTTGTGGAGTACCCAAGAACCTGAACCTGAGTGGCTTAGACTTGGGAAGTGTATGCAACCCAGGGCCTGCCTCAGACAGTTCCCCTGAAGAGCTACCTAGAGCCTGAGCAGTGTAGACTGGGAAAGCACACACACCGTGAGTGGGGGCAAACTCAGTGTGGACGAAACACTGTGAGCACTCCCCACACACGCCAGTGATATTTGTTTGCAGTGTTCTTCCCTCCCCACAGTACGACTGAACAAGTGAGCGTTAAAAAAGTGACCACCACCACCCCCTTGTGTTAGGGCAGAAATTAGACACTGAAGAGACCAGCAAACAGAAGAAGCTAAAATAAACAGAGGGAACCGCTTTGGAAGTAACAGGTGCAATAGATTAAAACCCTGTAGTTAGCACCAACTAAATAGGAAGGGGCCTATAGATCTTGAGAAGTATAAGCTGGATCAAGGAACTATCTGAAAATGAACTGACCCCACACTGTGCACAACACCAGAAAAAGTCCTAGATATATTTTTACTATTATCCTTTTTTTTAAATCCTCTATTACTCCTTTAATTTTCATTTTTATAACCTACTGTTGCCTTGCAAAAAAAAAAAAAAAAAAAGACCCTATTTTAAAGCAAACTTCATATAACAGATTTTATAATTTTTGTAACTTTGTTTTTTTAATATTGTATTTTTGAGAATCCAACCTCTACTCTAGATTTTTAATCTTTGCTTTTTGGTATTTGTTATCAATTTTGTACCTTTAAGAACCCAATCGTCAGTACCCATTTTTACTTGGGAGCGAGATTACTGGCTTGACTGCTCTCTCCCCCTTTTAACTCTCTTTTTCTTCACCAGGTCACCTCAATCTCTTCCCTCCCCCTTCTCTTCTCTACCCAACATGGTGAATCTCTTTGTGTGTTCCAGGCTGTGGAGAACACTTAGGTAAATGATTACTGGCTGGATCTGTCTCTCTCCTTTTGATTCCCCCTTTTATCCTCCTGGCCACCTCTGTCTCCTTCCTCTCTCTTCTCTTCTCTGTGTAACTCTGTGAACATCTCTGAGCGATCCAGACTGTGGAGAACACATAGGGAAATGATTATTGGCTAGCTTGCTCTCTCCCCTTTTGATTCCCACTCTTCTCCTCATCACCTCTATCTCCTTCCTACCTCTTTTCATCTCCATGTAACTCTGTGTACCTCTCTGGGTGTCCCTCATTGTGGATAAACCTTTCATCATTAACCTTGATGTTTTATCACTGGTGCCATAAAGATGAATAAGTCTTGAGGCTACTGAAAGACTAAGACTGAAAACCAGAGGCAGGAGGCTTAAGTCCAAATTCTGAGAACACCAGAGAACTCCTGACTCCAGGGAACATTAATCCATAGGTGCTCATTAAAAGCCTCCATACCTATACTGAAACCAAGCACCACTCAAGGGCCAACAAGTTCCAGACCAAGACATACCATGCAAATTCTCCAGCAACACAGGAACATAGACCTGAATGTCAATATACTGTCTGCCCAAAGTCACAACAAACCTACTGATATCTCAAAACTCACTACTGGAGACTTCATTGTACTCCAAAGAGAAGAAATCCAGCTCCACCCACCAGAACACCGACACAAACTTTCCTAACCAGAAAACCTTGACAAGCCGCCCATCCAAATCCACCCACAGAGAGGAAACTCCATATAAAAGAGGAACCATAAACTGCCAGAATACGGAAAGGCCACCCAAAACACAGCAATATAAACAAGAGGAAAAATCAGAGAGATACTCAGCAGGTAAAGGAAAAGGATAAATGCCCACCAAACCAAACAAAAGAGGAAGAGATAGGGAATCTACCTGATAATTCCAAATAATAATAGTGAAAATGATCCAAAATCTTGAAAACAAAATGGAGTTACAGATAAATAGCCTGGAGACAAGGATTGAGAGGATGCAAGAAATGTTTAACAAGGACCTAGAAGAAATAAAAAAGAGTCAATATATAACTAATGATGCAATAAATGAGATAAAAAAAAAAAAAAAAAAAAAAAAAAAAAACCTCTGGAGGGAACCAACAGTAGAATAATGGAGGCAGAAGATAGGATAAGTGAGGTAGAAGATAGAATGGTAGGAATAAATGAAGCAGAGAGGAAAAAAGAAGAAAAGGGTTAAAAGAAATGAGGACAACCTGAGAGACCTCTGGAACAATGTGAAACGCCCCAACATTTGAATCATAGGAGTCCCAGAAGAAGACAAAAAGAAAGACCATGAGAAAATACTTCAGGAGATAATAGTTGAAAACTTCCCTAAAATGGGGAAGGAAATACTCACCCAAGTCCAAGAAACCCAGAGAGTCCCAAACAGGATAAACCCAAGGTGAAACACCCCAAGACTCATATTAATCAAATTAACAAAGATCAAGCACACACACACAAATATTAAAAGCAGAAAGGGAAAAGCAACAAATAACACACAAGGGGATTCCCATAAAGATAAGAGCTGACCTTTCAATAGAAACTCTTCAGACCAGAAGGGAATGACAGGATATACTTAAAATGATGAAAGAGAAAAAACTACAGCCCAGATTACTGTACCCACCAAGAATCTCATTCAAATATGAAGGAGAAATCAAAAGCTTTACAGGCAGGCAAAAGCTGAGAGAATTCACACCACCAAACCAGCTCTCCAACAAATGCTAAAGGATCTTCTCTGAGACAGGAAACACAGAAAGGGTGTCTAAACTCAAACCCAAAACAACAAAGTAAATGGCAACAGGATCAAACATCATTATTTACCTTAAATGTAAATGGGTTGAATTCTCCAACCAAAAGACAAAGTCTGGCTGAATGAATACAAAAACAAGATCCCTATACATGTTGTCTGCAAGAGACCCACCTCGAAACAAGGGACACATACAGACTGAAAGTGAAGGGCTGGAAAAAGATATCCAATGCAAATAGAGACCAAAAGAAAGCAGGAGTAGCAATACTCTTATCAGATAAAATAGACTTTAAAGCAAAGGCTGTGAAAAGAGACAAAGAAGGACAGTACATAATGATCAAATGATCAATCCAAGAAGAAGATATAACAATTATATATATATATATATATATATATATATATATATATATATATGTCTCCAACATAGAAGCACCACAATATGTAAGACAAATGCTAACAAGTATGAAAGGGGAAATTAACAATAACACAATAATAGTGGGAGACTTTAATACCCCACTCACACATATGGATAGATCAACTAAACAGAAAATTAACAAGGAAACACAAACTTTAAATGATACAATAGACTAATTAGACTTAATTGATATCTATAGGACATTTCATCCCAAAACAATGAATTGCACCTTTTTCTCAAGTGCACACGGAACCTTTTTTAGGATAGATCATATTCTGGGCCATAAATCTCGCCTTAGTAAATTAAAAAAAAAAAAAAATAGAAATCATTCCAAGCATCTTTTCTGGCCACAACGCAAAAAGAATAGATGCCAATTATAAAAGAAAAACTATTAAAAATTCCAACATATAGAGGCTGCACAACACGCTGCTAAATAACCAACAAATCACAGAAGAAATCAAAAAGGAAATAAAAATATGCATAGAAACGAATGAAAATGAAAACACAACCCAAAATCTATGGGACACTGTAAAAGCAGTGCTAAGGGGAAGGTTCATAGCAACACGGACATATCTCAAGAAACAAGAAAAAAGTCAAATAAATAACCTAACTCTACACATAAAGCAACTAGAAAAGGAAGAAATGAAGAACCCCAGGGTTAGTAGAAGGAAAGAAATCTTAAAAAATTAAGGCAGAAATAAATGCAAAAGAAACAAAATAGACCACAGCAAAAATCAACAGAACTAAAAGCTGGTTCTTTGAGAGGATAAATGAAATTGAAAAACCATTAGCCAGACTTATTAAAAAACAAAGGGAGAAAAATCAAATCAGTAAAATTAGAAATGAAAATGGAGAGATCACAACAGACAGCACAGAAATACAAAGGATCATAAGAAACTACTATCAGTAACTATATGTCAACAAAATGGACAACTTGGAAGAAATGGACGAATTCTTAGAAAAGTATAACTTTCCAAAACTGAGCCAGGAAGAAATAGAAGATCTTAATAGACCCATCACAAGCATGGAAATCGAAACTGTAATCAGAAATCTTCCAGCAAACAAAAACCTAGGACCAGACAGCTTCACAGCTGAATTCTACCAAAAAATTTAGAGAAGAGCTAACAGCTATCCTACTCAAACACTTCTAGAAAATTTCAGAGGAAGGTAAATTGCCAAACTCATTCTATGAGGCTACCACCCTAATACCAAAACCTAACAAAGATGTCACACACACACACACACACACACAAAAAAAAAACTACGGGCCAATATCACTGATGAACATAGATGTAAAAATCCTTAACAAAATTCTATCCAACAGGATCCAAGAACATATTAAAACGATCATACATCATGACCAAGTGGGCTTTATGCCAGGGATGCAAGGATTCTTCAGTATCCACATATCTATCAACATAATACACCACGTTTAAAAAATGGAAAGATGTAAACAGTATGATTATCTCAATAGATGCAGAGAAAGCCTTTGGCAAAATTCAACATCCATTTATGATAAAAACTCTCCAGAAAGCAGGAATAGAAGGAACATACCTTAACATAATAAAAACTATATATGACAAACCCACAGCAAACATTATCCTCAATGGTGAAAAAATGAAAGGATTTCCCCTAATGTCAGGAACAAGACAAGGGTGCCCACACTCACCACTACTATTCAACATAGTTTTGGAAGTTTTGGCCACAGCAATCAGAGCAGAAAAAGAAATAAAATGAATCCATATATGGAAAAGAAGAAGTAAAACTCTCACCGTTTGCAGATGACATGATCCTCTACATAGAAAACCCTAAGGACACCACCAGCAAATTACTAGACCTAATCAATAAATATAGTAAAGTTGAAGGATATAAAATTAATACACAGAAATCCCTTGCATTCTTGTACACTAACAATGAGAAAACAGAAAGAGAAATTAAGGAAACAATTCCATTCACCATTGCAACAAAAAGAATAAAATGCTTAAGAATATTTCTACCTAAACAAACAAAAGACCTATATATGGAAAACTATAAAACACTGGTGAAAGAAATCAAAGAGGACACACATAGATGGAGAAATACACCATGCTCATGGATTGGAAGAATCAATATAGTGAAAATGAGTATACTACCCAAAGCAATCTATAGATTCAATGCAATCCCTATCAAACTATCAACGGTATTTTTCACAGAACCAGAACAAATAATTTCACAATTTGTATGGAAATAAAAAAACCTCGAATAGCCAAAGCAATCTTGAGAAAGAAGAATGGAACTGGAGAAATCAACCTGCCTGACTTCAGGCTCTACTACAAAGCCACAGTAATCAAGAGTATGGTACTGGCACAAAGACAGAAATATAGATCAATGGAACAAAGTAAAAAGCCCAGAGATAAAGTCACGCACCTATGGAAACCTTATCTTTGACAAAGGAGGCAAGAATATACAATGGAGAAAAGACGAACTCTTTAACAAGTGGTGCTGGGAAAACTGGTCAACCACTTGTAAAAGAATGAAACTAGAACACTTTCTAACACTATACACAAAAATAAACTCAAAATGGATTAAAAATCTAAACATAAAACCAGAAACTCTAAGACTCCTACGGGAAAACATAGGCAAAACACACTCCGACATAAGTCACAGCAGGATCCTCTATGACCCACTTCCCAGAGTATTGGAAATAAAAGCAAAAATAAGCAAATGGGACCTAATTAAACTTAAAAACTTTTGCACAACAAAGGAAACTATAAGCAAGGTGTAAATACAACCTTCAGAATGGGAGAAAATAATAGCAAATTAAGAAACTGACAAAGAATTAATCTCAAAAGTGTACAAGCAGCTCCTGCAGCTCAATTCCAGAAAAATAAATGACCCAGTCAAAAATGGGCCAAAGAACTAAACAGACATTTCTCCAAAGAAGACATACAGATGGCTAACAAACACATGAAAAGGTGCTCAACATCCATCATTATCAGAGAAATGCAAATCAAAACCACAATGAGGTACCATTTCATGCCAGTCAGAATGGCTGGTATCCAGAAGTCTTCAAGCAATAAATGCTGGAGAAGGTGTGGAGAAAAGGGAACCCTCTTACACTGTTGGTGGGAATGCAAACTAGTACAGCCACTATGGAGAACAGTGTGGAGATTCCTTAAAAAACTGGAAATAAAACTGCCATATGACCCAGCAATCCCACTGCTGAGCCTACATACTGAGGAAACCAAAATTGAAAGAGACACATGTACCTCAATGTTCATCGCAGCACTGTTTATAATAGCCAGGACATGGAAGCAACCTAAATGTCCATCAGCAGATGAATGGATAAGAAAGCTGTGGTACATATACACAATGGAGTATTACTCAGCCATTAAAAAGAATGTATTTGAATCAGTTCTAATGAGGTGGATGAAACTGGAGCCTATTATACAGAGTGAAGTAAGCCAGAAAGAAAAATACCAATACAGTATGAAGTGAAGTGAAGTGAAGTCGCTCCGTCGTGTCTGACTCTTTGCGACCCCATGGATAGTAGTCTACCAGGCTCTGCCATCCATGGGATTTTCCAGGCAAGAATACTGGAGTGGGCTGCCATTTCCTTCTCCAGGGAATCTTCCCAACCCAGATATCCAACCCGGGTCTCCTGCACTGCAGACAGACACTTTACCGTCTGAGCCACTAACACCTATATGTGGAATTTAGAAAGATGGTAACAATAACCCTGTATGCAGGACAGCAAAAGAGACACAGATGTATATAACAGTCTTTTGGTCTCTGTGGGAGAAGGTGAAGGCATGATGATCTGAGAGAATAGGATTGAAACATGTATATTATCATATGTGAAACAGATTGCCAGTGCTGGTTCGATGCATGAGACAGGTGCTCAGGGCTGGTGCACTGGGATGACCCAGAGGGATGGGATGGGGAGGGAGGTGGGAGGGGCGTTCAGGATGGGGAACACATGTAAACCCATGGTTAATTCATATCAATGTATGGCAAATCCTCTACAATATTGTAAAGTAAATAGCCTCTAATTAAAATAAATAAATTTATATTTTAAAAAAATAAGTAAAAAGATAAGTGACTTTGCACATGTGAATAAAACAGAGACAACATATATCAATATAATTCCCAAACATCCTACAAAATACTAATGATCTTAATCTAAACTATAAATTTAATATAAAATGTATATTTAATAATTTATAACAATATGTCATATTTTATCAAACTTTTGAAATATGTCAAATGCAGGAAGAAAAAAAAAACAATGGGAATTAAGAAAAGTAGAGTGGAGAAAGTAAGTTGCACAGAATTTTAAATTCATATATGTGTATGTATATGAAAAAGTTTAGGGAAATTTTTGAAATAAAGTTTGGAAGCATCCTATATAAGGCTGTCAAGATTTAAAAATTAAGGCACAGTAAGTAAGGATGTCATATGATCTAGTAAATTCACTGAAAAAAAAAAATACAAGAAGTTATTTGTCAAATGGATTAAATATTTTAAAGGTGTAGTATGTGGGCATGCCTTGTGTATCTGTGTGTGGGTGTGAAATTCACAGAACTTTTGCCCAGGTACTTCAGTTAAATGCTAAAACTATGAAATATTTTGGCTGTCAAATTGTGCTCTAGTTGTTTCAGTCATTATAATAGACTCATTTACTCTCTATCTCTGCACTTGACCTACAAAGAACCGAGCCACTTGATTTTCAGAAGCACTTTTATATGTGGCCATAGTAAGACAGTGGTGTTTTATAGTTATCTGATGAGTTTGAGACAATCTCTAAAAAGTATTCAGCTACATTTATACATCTAGTTATTATCATAACATTTTATAAATCATGTACATCTACCTTGTCTGATAAGAGGTACCCAAACAAGTCCACATATAGAACAACATTAGGCAATGATGCAGAACTTTATGAAGTGAATAGTCACATCTTAAAACTTACACATAGTATTAGGACAGGTGGAATATTCAAATTATAGGCAACTAGAAACATATTCTTAAATATATAGCTATTCTTCAAAATTAACTTTGTTGAGTTTTGTTTGAATACCTATCTCTACTCTAAGTTGGCTTCCCAGAATACTACTTAATGAATGCATTGTATCAATAAAAATATTGCAGTCAAAATTATTTTTTAAAATGCTAATAGGTTTAACTAAAGCACATGGATTCACTTAAACTATAAAATGGTAATGCAATTTATGTGAGGAAGAAAATGGTATTTGAAAGCCAACATTGGACTTAAACGATCTTTTTATTTCATCAAGAATCTTACAAACAATATGAAATTTAAAATCGAAGGGAAAATTTCCATTGTTAATATAGGCTATAGCCTTATTTTTTAAAATCAAAACTTGTCTTTACCTGACCTAAATTAAGATGTGATCATCTCTTAACAGCATTCCCTTGTTTTGCTTTTATATTTTTAATAAACTAAGTAATTTATCATGTTCGACTTTATACCTACTGATCCAGCAATCCATCAAGATATGGTCCTGTATTAACATGGCTTGCTAATTTGCAATGTTAACACTCTGGTAAATGGCATAAACAATGAAAAGTTGAATCTCAAATAAAAAAATCCATGCAGCATTCAATACCATTGTTTACCAGTTATATGCCCTGCCATTCATATCAAATTTCAATTAATTTAATTCACTCGTGTAAGAAAAATGTTAAGAAAAAAAGTTAAATCAAGTTAAGGTATTTTTCTACTCTCCACCTGTTTCCCTTTCTTTAATAATAACTATAAGCATTCTATAGATGCATGGCATTGTATCCAGAAACAAATGGAACAGAATGATGATATCTGACTTCTGCCCCCTCCCCCCCCCCGGAAAAAAAAAGAAAGACAGAGTGATAATGAATAAAAATATATATTACATACATGAGCTGTTCTTATTAGAGAAGGAAATGGCAACCAACTCCAGTACTCTTGCCTGGAAAATACCATGGACCCTGGTGGGTTACAATCCTTAGGGTTGCAAAGAGTCAGACACACTTAGCAACTGAGCACAGAAGCATGGGTGATTCTTACAGTTCTGTTTACATACTCATCTATCTTTTCTCTGTAAATATAGAAGAAAAATACACATTTAACAGCATATCTTCATTTTGAAACACTGCCACTATGAGCCGTAACGATGCCTGAATTCTTGGAATTGGGAGGAGAGGAATTGGATCCGGGGCCAGTGATGGGGCTTGATTGCTCAGAGCTTATGTGTAATAAACTTTTATTAAAGTATAAAAGAGATAGAGAAAGCTTCTGACATAGACATCAGAAAGGAACAGAAACAGTGCCCCGTTGCTAGTTTTTAGAAAAAAGTTATACACCTATTCTGTTCAGCTCAGTTGCTCAGTCATGTCCAACACTTAGTGAACAATGGACTGCAGCATGCCAGGCCTCCCTGTCCATCACCAACTCCCAGAGTTTACACAAAATCATGTCCATTTAGTCAGTGATGCCATCCAACCATCTCATCCTATGTTGTCCCCTTCTCCTGGCGTCTTCAATCTTTCCCAGCATTGGGGTCTTTTCAAATGAGTCAGTTGTTCTCATCAGGTGGCCAACGTATTGGAGTTTCACCTTCAACATCAGTCCTTCCATGAATATTCAGGACTAATTTCCTTTAGGATGAACTGGTTGGATCTCCTTGTAGTCCAAGGGACTCTCAAGAGTCTTCTCCAATACCTCAGTTCAAAAGCATCATTTTCTTTGGTGGTCATCTTTATTTATAGTCCGACTTTCACACATACACATGACTACTGGAAAAACCAAAGCTTTGAATAGGTGGACCTTTGTTGCAAAGTAATGTCTCTGCTTTTTAATATGCTATCTAGGTTGGTCATAGCTTTTCTTACAAGGGGCAAGTGTTTTCTTAATTTCATAACTGCAATCACCATCTGCAGTGATTTTTGGAGCCCACAAAAATAAAGTCCCTCACTGTTTCCACTGTTTCCCCATCTATTTGCCATGAAGTGATGGGACCAGATGCCATGATCTTAGTTTTCTGGATGTTCAGCTTTAAGCGAACTTTTTCACTCTCCCCTTTCACTTTTATCAAGAGGCTATTTAGCTCTTCTTCACTTCCTGTCATAAGGGTGGTGTCATCTGTATATCTGAGGTCATTGATATTTCTACCCCAGCAATCTTGATTCCAGCTTGTGCTTCATCGAGCCTCGCATTTCACATGATGTAATCTGCATGTAATTTAAATAAGCAGGGTGACAATATACATCATTGAAGTACTCCTTTTCCTATTTGAAATCAGCTCCATGTCCAGTTCTAACTGTTGCTTCCTGACCTGCATACAAATTTCTAAAGAGACAGGTCAGGTGGTCTGGTATTCCCATCTCCTTCAGAATTTTCCACAGTTTATTGTGATCCATACAGTCAAAGGCTTTGTCATAGTCAATCAAGCAGAAATAGATGTTTTTCTGGAACTCTCTTGCTTTTTCCATGATCCAGCGGATGTTGGCAATTTGATCTCTGGTTCCTCTGCCTTTTCTAAAACCAGCTTGAACATCTGGAAGTTCACAGTTCACTTATTGCTGAAGCTTGGCTTGGAGAATTTTAAGCATTACTTCACTAGCCAGTGAGATGAGTGCAATTGTGAGGTAGTTTGAGCATTCTTTGGCATTGCCCTTCTTTGGGATTGGAATGAAAACTGATCTTTTCCAGTCCTGTGACCACTGCTGAGTTTTCCAAATTTGCTAGCATATTGAGTGCAGCACTTTCACGGCATCATCTTTTAGGATTTGAAATAGCTCAACTGGAATTCCATCACCTCTACTAGCTTTGTTTGTAATGTTGCTTCCTATGGCCGACATGACTTCACATTCCAGGATGTCTGGCTCTAGGTGAGTGATCACACCATCATGATTATCTGGGTCATGAAGAGCTTTTTTGTATAGTTCTTCTGTGTATTCTTGCCACCTCTTCTTATTATCTTCTGCTTCTGTTAGGTCCATACCATTTCTGTCCTTTATCGAGTCCATCTTTGCATGAAATGTTCCCTTGGTATCTCTAATTTTCTTGAAGAGATCTCTAGTCTTTCCCATTCTGTTGTTTTCCTCTATTTCTTGCATTGATCGTTGAGGAAGGCTTTCTTATCTCATCTTGCTCTTCTTTGGAACTCTGCATTCACATGCTTATAGCTTTCCTTTTCTCCTTTGCTTTTTGCTTCTCTTCTATTCACAGCTATTTGTAAAGCCTCCCCAGACAGCCATTTTGCTTTTTTGCATTTCTTTTCCATGGGGATGGTCTTGATCCCTGGCTCCTGTACAAAGTCACGAACCTCAGTCCATAGTTCATCAGGCACTCTGTCTATCAGATCTAGTGCCTTAAATCTATTTCTCACTTCCACTGTATAATCATAAGGGATTTGATTTAGGTCATACCTGAATGGTCTAGTGGTTTTCCCTACTTTCTTCAATTTAAGTTTGAATTTGGTAATAAGGAGTTCATGATTTGAACCACAGTCAGCTCCTGGTCTTGTTTTAGTTGACTGTATAGAGTTTCTCCATCTTTGGCTGCAAAGAATATAATCAATCTGATTTCGGTGTTGACCATCTGGTGATGTCCATGTGTAGAGTCCTCTCTTGTGTTGTTGGAAGAGGGTGTTTGCTATGACCAGTGCATTTTCTTGGCAAAACTCTGTTAGTCTTTGCCCTGCTTCATTCCGTATTCCAAGGCCAAATTTGCCTGTTACTCCAGGTGTTTCTTGACTTCCTACTTTTGCATTCCAGTCCCCTATAATGAAAAGGACATCTTTTTTGGGTGTTAGTTCTAAAAGGTCTTTTAGGTCTTCATAGAACCATTCAACTTCAGCTTCTTCAGCATTACTGATTGGGGCATAGACTTGGATTACCATGATATAGAATCGTTTGCCTTGGAAACGAACAGAGATTATTCTGTCATTTTTGAGATTGCATCCAAGTACTGCATTTCAGACTCTTTTGTTGACCATGATGGCTACTCCATTTCTTCTAAGGGATTCCTGCCCACAGTAGTAGATATAATGTCATCTGAGTTAAATTCACCCATTTCAGTCCATTTCAGTTCGCTGATTCCTAGAATGTCAACATTCACTCTTGCCATCTCTTGTTTGACCACTTCTAATTTGCCTTGATTCATGGACCTTACATTCCAGGTGGAAATGTTCGTCTAGGTGGGGGAAATCAAAGAAAAATGCTTGGTAGAGAAAGTCGATATGGTATTAGAGAAGAAAGTCATGTAGGTCAACATGCAGAGGTGATGGCGACAAAAGGAAAGGATATGAAGTCAGGATAAATTTTCCCACAAAATAAGGATGCAGCACAAATGTGCTCACGTTGAAGGAACCATAGGTCACCCAACTGGTGAAAGCATAGCGTGAATGAAGGGTGATACTTTGAGGTTACAGTTTTCTTAAATATAAACTTTAAGTACTCAAAGAGCCTTCATTCTCAGTATACCACCACTTAGTGTGATATTTGTTGATTCCTTTTATCTCATTTATTTGTAAAGTAATTTCTAGCCAGGTTGATAAATATAGTACCCATGGTAAATTTAAAAGAAACAGCAAAGATTATGAACTAGAGATTTCTTATCATAGAAATCACTTTGAAACTAGTTACATGTAGACCAACAAAACAACTAGTTCAAAATTCAGTACTTTCAAAAATTATTTCTGATATAGTCCTGTTATGCTAATTTCAGACATAGGAATAATAATGTGATTGAAATTCTAATTGAATTTGGTTTTTCAAGAGGTAGCTGCTTCTTTATATTCATTTGTCCTTTGAAGATTGATGTCATAGGTTGCCTTTCTACCTCCATTTCAAATTATTCATTTGTCTATTCACTTGGCATCTTTTTATTTATTTTTTTTAATTTTGCTTTTAAACTTTACAAAATTGTATTAGTTATGCCAAATATCTTTTTTAAATTTTTTAAATTGCTTTATTTTATGGGGGAGAGAAAATGGATTACAAAAGTATATTCAACTGTGGTTTTACCTTTTTATTTAAAAGTTAAAAGTATATCTATGTTAATTATTTGGAGAAAAAAAAATATTGTTTCCTTCTAATCATATAATATCCACCCAAACCCAAAACTTACTGTTCAACTTTCTTTAATTTCTAAATATTTAAAGATTGCATATTTAAATATTTAATTTCTAAATATATTTAAATATTAAATATTTAATTTCTAAATATTTAAATATGAGTGGAAAAGTAAAACCACTTAAAAAAGAAGAAATGATGCTATCGTTGTTTGAATAAAGGAATTATATTTTTTCCCAACTATAAATTGTTCCTAAACCACTCTAAGAGGTAAGAGGAGCATTGTGTAACAGATGACACACAGACTAGGAAAGACATGTATTGAGAGTACAGACACCCTAGTGACTTGACATAATGCTTATAAAGACCTAAATTATTTAGTTGAGTGTCAGAGTTAATTTTTAAAAAAATTAGAAGTTTTGTCCAAAAGTAAGTATCATGTAACACGTAGAAGCTAATTATTATAAAATATTATCTAAGGTTGCTTATTGGACAATGTTCATATGATCAGAGAATTTCATAACTGACTGAAGTGAAAAATACATAAATGTGTACTAGATCTCTGAAATACTTTTTTTTTTTTACATAAAGGCCACATGATTAAAAGGTGTCACAATCCAGTGTATATACTACAAATATTGAATGCTTATGCAGAATCCTATTTTATTAATTTTGCTCAGCTAAAACACTTATGTCTGAGAGAAGAAAATTAAGTTCAAATAAAATTTATTTTCACCTATCATAGTCATGTTATAATTGTCACTTAATGAAAGACAAGTCATTTTCTGCAACAAGACTTTAGCTTCCAAATTCATATGGCCTGTTTTGATTTATGGGTCTTAAAGGCATTACTCTTACAATGCAATATCACTAAACATATAATGCTTAAGGTCAAAGAGTATAAAATATGAATTTGTCAATTAGCATCTAAAATCACTTCATCAGAAATGAAATCCTACTTATTGTTAATCTCCATTTTAACTATACTTATTTTTTCATTTACCTGAACATCTAAGGAAAAGTTAGAAAATGATGCCATTCTACAAGTGATTATTTTTACTTGAAAATATATATTGTGGATCCCAATGGGATAACTTTGCATTATTAGAAGCATATCATAGCATATTTTTCTGCCCCTTTTCATCTTACTCCATTCTGATGGTGTGTTTTGTAGCAGTTTTATGATATATCATATTGATGTCCTTGACAATCAAGACCACATAATTATTTCTTCCCTCCAAAAGTACAAGAAGACAAAAACATCTTTATTGTGTAAAAACCTCTAGTTCACTTTTGCAAAAAATTAAAAATGTGTCTTCCCTCACAGATAAATGAAGAAATATATAAAATATTAAAAATGCATAAATATACTTTAGGTATTGACATACATTTAAGAGCATACAGAATTTGTTAAGCAGGGTGCAACCCATTCAGTCTAGCTTGTATTCTGCAAATAATTTTATTTGGAAAGAATAGAAATAATGGAAATAATAATGAAAAACAATGGGATCTACTATTAATGAGTTAACTTCAGTGTAGGAGATTATTGTATTTATTTGGGCCTTCCACAATTCCTCCATTTTTTCTAATTTTCTATTTATTCTAATGAAGTACTTTTGGTTTATGTGAAATATCTATGCCAAATAGTATATTCCAAAAAGTTATGCCATATAGGATTTTGCTGCTGGTAAGGTCTGATTCTATCACATCACTTTTATTTTCTAAAAATTATTTATCAGCTTTTCTCAATACTGCTTACAACCAAACTAAAAACTGTGCAGGCCTAGTTTGCATACAAAATTCAATAAATTTTTAAATGTGATGAAACTGAAAGAATATGCTTCTAGAACTATTGATTTTTAATTCATATTGTAAAGCACATGTGGAGGAGGGCTGTGAGACTGAAGGCTCATCAGGCAAGACTTCCCAAAAATGGAGATAGCAGCTAAGAAGTTGATATCATTGTTTTCTAGTTTTGAGGTCTTTTAAGCATGCTTAGAAATGAATGAATACATGTGTATATTCCATCTCCCTTTCTTGTGGGTAGGATTGGAGTTTTTAAATCGCAGGCTGTTAGTAAAGCAGAAAAACATATTTAAATTGCAGCATTTACAGTCTTGTTTAGGAAATGGCAACCCACTCCAGTGTTCTTGCCTGGAGAATCCCAGGGACGGGGCAGCCTGGTGGGCTGCCGTCTATGGGGTCGCACAGAGTTGGACACAACTGAAGCGACTTAGCAGCAGCAGCAGCTGCAGTAGCATACTGGGCACCTACCAACCTGGGGAGTTCATCTTTCAGTGTCCTATCTTTTTGCCTTTTCATACTGTTCATGGAGAGGGAAATGGCAACCCACTCCAGTACTCTTACCTGGAGAATTTCATGGATGGGGGAGCCTGTTGGGCTGCAGTCCATGTGGTTGCAGGGAGTTGGACACGACTGACCGACTTCACTTTCACTTTAGTTACATGTTAGCTAGATTTTTTTTTTTTTCTGACATCTTGGCTTCTCCCCTTTAAATGAAAGATTTTTATGAAACATTAGAATAATGTACATTATTATGACAGGAAAAGCTCAATTGCCTAAAGGATATGTTTTTTTCATAAAGCTGTTGGTGGTTGATCTGTGTTGTAGGTTGGAAATCTATAGTAAAAGTAATCCGTGGCTCAAGAAATAAGGTAGGTGCCAAGTACTTGCATATAAATGGGACATTTGTGGCTGTTAAGAGACTACTGTTTTAAAACAGCAGCATTGCATGACCATAAATCCATTAGACATTTATATA
Source organism: Bubalus kerabau (assembly GCF_029407905.1). NCBI lineage: Eukaryota > Metazoa > Chordata > Mammalia > Artiodactyla > Bovidae > Bubalus > Bubalus kerabau. The sequence goes on along the minus strand of NC_073647.1, from coordinate 52,726,866 downwards.
GCCCAGCTCTAATCTCAATGTTCCTTGCATGTGGAGCAGCAAGATGTATAAATGTTATTACACATTGCTCATTAATATGCAAAGTGAACCTGTATACTCAGTGCATATTGCCTTGGCTTGTTAATGAGCATTTCATGGATTGTGTAGCTGCTGAACTACATTTTGATAGATACACTGAATTGTTTCTTCAGGCCTTATGTTTCAGCATGCTTGTTCTCAGTTTCATGTATAAATTAGAGCACTACATTGAAGGGACCCAGGGGTTACTGCTACTGCTAAGTCACTTCAGTCGTGTCTGGCTCTGAAACCCTATAACCTGTAGCCCACCAGGCTCCTCTGTCCATGGGATTCTCCAGGCAAGAATACTGGAGTGAGTTGCCATTTCCTTCTCCGATAAATGGTACTGGAATTCAATGAATAGAGAGGTCACTTCCAGCTATTATAATTTAGAAAACTTCATGGGAGAAGTTTAACTTCATTAAAACATTGGAAGGGCAGATGACATTTGGCTAGAAGTGTAGAGATTGGAGAGTAGTAAAGGAGAGCTTTCAAGAAGGAGTTTTGAAAATACATACAAAAGCAGAGAGCAAAAACAAACAAAAAAAACAAAAAACCCGCAAGGCATGTTTAGACAATCTCTAGGAAATAAACTTGGATGAGACAAAGTGTTTGCATAGAGGAAGAAACAGAAAAAGTAATGAGAATGTGGAGAACCTTGAATAACTTTGATCTTTGTCCTTTAGGCAAGGGGTTTTCAAAAACTGAAAAGTTTAAACTTTGTAAAAGGTCTTCCCACCTTTTTAAATGGAAACTTTGCAGAATCAAAGCCACAATATAGAAAATAGATAAAAGTGCCACTATTGTGGTTGATGTAGAAGTAGTCCCTGCTCCCCTGCACCTAACCCACATACACTCACTGACCTCCCTGAAACATTTAGGATGTGCAAATATTTTTAAAATGTCCATTTAAGCTAAAAAGTGTCATTATAGGTTCTTGTGCAGAAAAATTGACCAATAAAATGCATGTTTCAGATGAAAGCAATCTACCTCCAGTGTTAATCCCTCGCACCAAAAATGCAAAATATAAATTACTGTCTTTTTTGAAATTAAATAAATTGCACTAAAACAACTTGAGTAATTCTTCAAGGAATCTCCAAATGATCAGCTTCAAAATTTAATAAAACTCAAATGTCTTGACCCAATACTCCTCTCTTAAAAGGAGAAAAATGGCTGAACAAATTAATAGCAAAAATTTTCTTAACTCATGGTTAAAAGTTTAATAATAGTGAATTAATTACCTAAATAGAGTATCCTGGTAGGATAAAAAAGAGAAGCAAATAATTTTTAGAGTAATATAAGCAAAGAACATGATGATATAACAACGACATTTGAAAACATCATAATGAATCTCTTTAAGTAGAAAATGAACATGCTTATTCAAATTATTCACACAAATGACAATAAGTAGCAATTATATGATCAAAATCATTACTGTTTTAATTCAGTTGTATTTTTCATTGGGAGAAAAAGCAAAATACTAAATATTTCTTAAACTTCGGGGAAAATTATTTATTTAAATAATTTAAACCATATGATATGATACAATAATAACTATAAAGTAATATTTCTCACCACAGTCTTATCTTACTCCCAGACACTACCCATTTGTCAAGCCTCCTGCAATCCTACAAACCCACCATGATGTATATTATCTGGCTTCTGGACAAATAACACACAGATTTCCTGTCCTGATCATTTGCAGTTTTTGTCTTATATATATTAATATCTCTCCTACTAAATTATAAGATTCATAAGATCAAGGATTATAACATCATTTTTTGGTTTTGCATTTTTTGCAATGATTAGTTGATTGATAGTCAGTGCAGTTTAGGGAAATGAGCATTTGGTTGAGGGCTGCAAGATAAATGTTGGCCCCAGATCTGCCACTAAGTATGTGACTTGGAAAAACTATTTTATCTTTCAGGATTTCAATTTTCTCTTTTATAAAATGATGACATTAAACTACATATTCTAGGGCTCTTTAAACTTAGTGACTCTGTGATTAAAGAAAACAATGAATATCTGATGATTGTTTTCTTTCTTCTGCATTTCCTCCTTACATGCTATCTTAAACAACTATATAGAATATTGATTATTATTTGAGGAAATTTACTTTCATCAAATGACATTAAATTTTTGTTTGAGACTATTAGATAAAGTCTTTTAATATAAATTTATTTATTTTAATTGAAGGCTAATTACTTTACAATATTGTATTAGTTTTGCCATACATTGACATGAATCCACCACAGGTGGACATGTGCTCCCCATCCTGAACCCCCTCCCGCCTCCCTCCCCATACCATCTCTCTGGGTCATCCCAGTGCACCAGCTCTGAGCATCCTGTATCATGCATCGAACCTGTACTGGTGATTCGTTTCACATATGATAATATACATGTTTCAATGCCATTCTCCCAAATCATCCCACCCTCGCCTTCTCCCACAGAGTCCAAAAGACTGTTCTATACATCTGTGTCTATTTTGCTGTCTTGCATACAGGGTTATCGTTATCATCTTTCTGAGACTATTAGATAAAGTCTTTTTGAACTGCATTTCTAATAGACAACCATATTTTCATGAAAAACTTTCTTACTGATAGCTAGAAGCATTAAGGTAAGATATGAAATTTTTAGGTAGATGCTTTTTATTTTTTTTTTTTACTCTGAGTGTTCAAGTGTTTGGGAAAAAGACATATCGACTTCCTAAGTAGTTAAAAAAAAGGAGAAAAAAAATTTAATCTTAAGTGATTCAAATCCAGCTCAGAATGTTTAAGGCTAATACAGAGTTAACTTTTCATAGCCTCCAAAACTATGGAGAGAATGAAAACATTAAAATACCATTGATGCAGATAGACACATAGTAATCTTTCTTTTGCCAAGAAGGCTAAGGATATAGACACTCTTTTCAGGTGAAAATATTTTTCTTTTGGATTCACCAAACTTCCAGAAAACCCCAAATGCTCACTAGATTTATAGATTAACCTGCCTTAAGAAAGGTTATCTGTATGCCCTGGTTTCACTAATGAAACAAAGCAGAAACTGACAGAGATACTGAGAGTTGTCAAATATATGACGTCTTCTGAAATTCAAAACTTTTTCTTTGATTTTTTAGATGTGTAATTTATACTGGCATTTGTATTGTGAATTCTTAATCTTGAATTTTATCTCTCTCTTTCTTTGAAAAATCTAAAGATTTCTTCTTCCAGTTGAATTATTTAAACCACATGGACAACTCTCTTCATTTTCAATAAGCTGGAATTTCTAATTAGTTTTACCTATAGGCATAAGTTTAAAATTAAAATTATTTTAAACATATAATTGATTTATATTTAGGGACTAAACAAAGTAAAAGAGAGTGAAAAAGTTGGCTTAAAGCTCAACATTCAGAAAACTAAGATGATGGCATCTGGTCCCATCACTTCATGAGAAATAGATGGAGAAACAGTGGAAACGGTGTCAGACTTTATTTATTTGGGCTCCAAAATCACTGCAGATGGTGACTGCAGCCATGAAATTAAAAGACACTTACTCCTTGGAAGGAAAGTTATGACCAACCTAGATAGCATATTCAAAAGCAGAGACATTACTTTTCCAACAAAGGTCCGTCTAGTCAAGGCTATGGTTTTTCCAGTAGTCATGTATGGATGTGAGAGTTGGACTGTGAAGAAAGCTGAGCACTGAAGAATTGAGGCTTTTGAACTGTGGTGTTGGAGAAGACTCTTAAGAGTCCCTTGGACTGCAAGGAGATCCAACCAGTCCTTTCTAAAGGAGATGAGTCCTGGGTTTTCTTTTCTCTCCAGTACTTTGGCCACCTCATGCGAAGAGTTGATTCATTGGAAAAATCTCTGATGCTGGGAGGAATTGGAGGCAGAAAGAGAAGGGAACAACAGAGGATGAGATGGCTGGATGGCATCACCGACTCAATGGACCTGAGTTTGGGTGAACTCCAGGAGTTGGTGATTGACAGGGAGGACTGGCGTGCTGCGATTCATGGGGTCACAAAGAGTCGGACACGACTGAGTGACTGAACTGAACTGAACTGAAACAATCTGTTAAAAAATGGCCATTTGAATTATGAAGTAACTTTTAGAAAAGAGAAACTGCTAAGAAGAATTGCAGCTCAATTGGCCAATAGCTGAATTATGTAATGTCTTCTTCAAAAAAATGAGCCATCAAAGAAAAACTGAAAGTTTCTCAGTTGTGTCCGACTCTTTGCAAACCCATGGACTACACAATCCATGAAATTCTCCAGGCCAGAATACTGGAGTGGGTAGCCGTTCCCTTCTCAAGGGGATCTTCCCAACCCAGGGATCGAACCTAGGTCTCCCGCATTGCAGGTGGATTTTTTACCAGCTAAGCCACAAGGGAAGCCCAAGAATACTGGAGTGGGTAGCCTATCCCTTCTCCAGAGGATCTTCCTGATCCAGGAATTGAACCAAGGTCTCCTGAATTGCAGGCAAATTCTTTACCAACTGAGCTATCTGGGAAGCCCAACAAAGAAAAACTTAATCCTATTTTTAAATTTGTAATGGTAATAAAACATTTTATATAGCATTATTCAATGCTTAGAAATGCACATTATAGACAATATTTGATGATTCTAACCATAATCACCTTTGCACTTTAATTTATGTACTTACTCCTTACAGCTTATTCAAAACCTAAAGGAATAACATTTTTTATAGCAAGGTTAACATTTAGTAGTTCAAAGGATAGAGGTTATGTTTACAAATGCATTACTGAAATTCTATTTTAAAATTATTTCCTATCATAGTTTCAAAAAAAAAAAAAAAAAAAGTTTGGTCGTAAAGGTCAGAATGGGAAACAGAACACTCTACATTGTATTCATACCACAGTGGTGAAACTTTATATTGATAGATTGCTGGACGCTTCAGTTGTGTCTGACTCTGTGCGACCCCACAGATGGCAGCCCACCAAGCTCCCCCGTCCCTAGGATTCTCCAGGCAAGAACACTCTAGTGGGTTGCCATTTCCTTCTCCAATGCATGAAAGTGAAAGGGAAGTCACCCAGTTGTGTCCATCTCTTAGCCACCCCATGGACTGCAGCCTACCAGGCTCCTCCGTCCATGGGATTTTCCAGACAAGAATTGATAGATTGAGGGAAAGTTTTTATCATATTGAGATGCAGAAGGTAAGACTCAATGCAGCAGAAAACTAACCACAGGATAATAGTGTTTTCCAATTTTCTAAGCCTCTGTTGAACATTTGCTTCAGTTCCTTTCTTAATTTTCAAAATTGATGCATGCTGATTGAAAATACAGAGTCTTCCCAAAGCAGTCAGACTTGAAAATACTAAATTCCGTTTCTTATCATATTGTTAAATTCTTCTGAGTGAATCCCAAGTCCAGCTTGATTGAATACACTCTCCAGTCTACTGTCATTGTAGCACTTTAATTTAAAAAAAAGAAAAACTAGAGAAGTAAATTGTTATATATTTCCTTTCATACTTATGCAGACATTGTGAGAAAATCTATGCTTTGAATCTGGTGTCTTTTCAGAGACACATCTTGGACTGTATGATGCTGACAAAGTTAAGCGGCAGCCAAGACTTTATTATTAAATAATTTTTACTCATTTGACTTGTCAAAGAACTCTGCTTCTGAGTAATCACAATTATATTTTCTATTTATCTGTTCATATTATTCACACACAAAAACACTTTGCAAACTATCAAATAATCTTGATAAATTAATTCAATTTGTGATTTTCTATGTATATTGTAAAGGTTACTATCTCAAAGAAGTTAAACGTTTAAAATCTGGTGATACAATATTCTATCTAAATATTATACTTCAGCTATTCCATATCTTAATTGAGCTTTTCCTTTATAACTCTTCTTTGGGCTACCATTCCTCACCCTTCTCCTAGAATATTATACTAAGATTACCCGGCTTTCAATTTTTTGTGGAAAGCAGTTTGTTATGACCAACAACAAAAAATAGTTAAAATTGTAGTTTATGATATGAAACCACACACTTTTTAAAAATGTTTTTAAATTTTGCAATACCATTCTAGTAACTGGGGTGAGCTTGAGTCATTATACAGCAGGAGCTGAGAAAGAGATAAGAGAAAGTGACCAGTTTAGCTCAGCAGATACAAGGATAGCCAGGCTAGCATGTGGACTAGATAGTTGAGAGCAAGTAATGCTGCTCCCTGAAAAATTCTTGTGCTAATTTTCTGCTTCAAGTTTTCACTTCTGACTTAGTCTCTACCTACGCCCAACAGCAGTTCAATTCAAATAGCCACCTTTTCTTACAGTACTGTGAATTACTTGGTCTCAGTAATTTACTGTCCTTCTGCTAAAACAAAGATAAAATTATTTATTCTCTATTTAAAGGTGTTAGATTTAACGAGTTAGCAGTGATGAAAAATGCTTAACATTGCTATTATGTATACATATATATGAAATGAAGTGAATAAAGAAATCTATAAAAAACGCTGCATCTATGACATTACTGCCTCACAGACATGTTATATTTCCAAGCTGCTCATGTACATTTAGTCACTGGATCCCATTAACTGGGTGTCACACAGATCAAAGGGTGTCACACAGCTAAATCCTAGCGAACAACTTGGAAAATGTAAATGATGTTAACTGTAGAATTAATTCATTATTTGAATCTATTTAAAGGGACAAATCACTAAACAATAATAAGGCTCTTTTGATTTTATCCAATTTGAAAAGTTTTATGATAATATATTATTAATCAGCAAGTTTTGAGGAATTCCCAGGGCTTTACCATGGTAGCATAAACTTAGCAAGAAAAATAATTATTCATTAAATATTAATGCAAATAAAGTATTTGGATTAGCACATATTTGATAAAAATTATACTGTGTGCTACTACCAATTTTGCTCAATTATCCTTATATTTCTTACATTCACAGAAATTATTTTGCTAAGACTGCAAGGACATTTACAGTGCATGCATGCGTGGTAAATCACTTCAGTCGTGTTCAACTCTTTGCAACCCTGTGGACTGTAACCTGCCAAGCTCCTCTATCCATGGGACTCTCCAGGCTAGAATACTGGACTGGGTTGCTATGCCCTCCTCCAGGGGATCTTCCCCACCCAGGGATTGAACCTACATCTCTTATGTCTCCTGCTTTGGCAGGCAGGTAGTTTATCACTAGAGCCACCTGGGACTCCCATTTACAGTAGGAACATAAAAATACAACTGGAATTGTGCAGTGGTCATAAGAAAAAAAATAAAATATTTCAGTATAGAACTTTAAAATGGAACAAGGGAAAATACATGGCTGTAATCTTGGAGGAAGGCTCAACATCATAAATCTGATTCTTCTCCTTACATTAATCCCCAAAACAATAGTAACATTTTTCTAGAACTAGATAAGTTGATTTTTAAACTTCATTTGACCCAACAATCTCACTTCTGGGAATATGTATGAGTGATGTCTGTGCAATGTTATTTATTACAGCACTGTTTACCATTTTAAGATTGTAGTTAATCCTTATATCCATCTATTAGGGACTGTGTATAACAAATAGGATAGATACTATGAAACTGCTTATACCTACATAAAGAAACTTTGAAACACACGTAAGAAAACAAAGTGATTGCTTAGAGAGACAAGGATAAGAGGGATAAATGGGGGCTGTTAATGGAAGTAAGGTTTCTAGATGTGTACCTTGTTACATGGTTTTGATTTTTGAACCATTCAAATACACTATCTATTTAAACACCAAGAAACTAAATTTTAAGACATTAGACACCTGAAAAAAGGAAAAGGTTGCAGAATATATAATCTACTAAATGCTGTAAATGGTAGTCCTGACAGTATGGTAGAAATGTTTCCAAAACATATTTGATTTAACCATAATTTGAATTAATCTGTTGAGTTCATTCATCGTTTATTTTTGCTACTTGTAGCCTGATTCTGGTTTTCAGAGAAATTACAGAGAAGAGCTCTTCTTTTCACCTAAACATCATACCATACCATAGTGCACATTGCAATTGGTTTTGATGACTATTAAAGATAGTACAAAAACCCTGGAAAAATATAAGCAGATCTTTACTGAGTGACAGTAGGAGACATAGCAATAGACTAAATGATTGAGTTTTGTATAAAAATGTCACTCTGGCTCCTGTTCAACAATTGCCTTTTTCTTTTCCTATAGTTATTGCAGGCTGAAGGTTTAACAGAAATCAGAAGTGAGAGAATAAAGAATTTAGCAACCATAGCTTCACTCAGATTAAGGTTACTCAATTTGGGGGAATTGTACTCAAAGGATTAAAATGATTAATCTAGCTCTGTATATGGCCTGCAATTGAAGACACCTGGCTCACAGCTTGCTATGAGTTTGATACATGAGGTTCTTCAGCATTTACTGCCACAAAGTTTGAAGGGAACATACTGAAAAGAAGACACAGCAATAAACTTTAGGCAATAATTTCTCTCACAGTTTCTGTCAAGCTAGAAAGATATGTCATTCATATTTCTTAATTGGATTCATTTCCAAACAAATACAGACTTTCTGTAAAAGTTTCTAAACAGCTGTACACATGGAATTAATAACAATACAAAGTACTTATTGAACCAAGTTGTGAATGAACAATTCAAACAGAAATGAGAAAGAAATCCAAGAACAAAAAAGTGATTAAAGTATGAGAGCAGTTTTTAGATATGTTTCTCTAAAATGGATATGAATTACAAGGTAGTAGTTTCCTTGATGTGGCCAATATGGCTTGGTGTTATGTTTTTAGGAGCATGCAGATCCTTATGTATTTGCAATGATTAAATACAAGAGGGCATTTGGAGCTTCATTGGACAAACACAGCCTGCTCAGTTGAATTTGGCATTCCTAAGAACATTTTCAGAATTGTGCCTGTGCTTTTAACATGGATAAGGTTCTAGCTAGTGGCCCAAAGGAAGAAAAATACTATGAGCAAATTCAAACATGATGTTTCAGCTTTGTCTTTTGGTTTAAATGGACAACTACATGTTTATTTAAATAAGGGTTTTTAATATTTACTAAAAACAAAATCAAAATAAAGATGCATGATATCACAATCATTTATCGTATTAGTTCTATGTGTCATACCTTAGAAACACACTTACTAAGAATTTAATTATATTTAGAATTAAGTCTAAATCCACCTAAATTTGTTCCTGTGCTCAATTTCTGATCACATAATTTCATCGCATAAAATGTAATTTTTCACTAGTTTCATTAGTATCAGTCAGAAAATGCTAGTTCAACAAGGAAAAATAAATAAATACTTAGGATCAATGAAACAGCATGTGTTATATTAATTTTTTCTTAGACCTCTGTGTTTTAGGACTGATATAATTGACTATAAATAGAATGTATTTAACTATTACTATATAATATAAAATATATATGTGTAAATATGTATTCATATCGGAGAAGGCGATGGCACCCCACTCCAGTACTCTTGCCTGGAAAATCCCATGGACGGAGGAGCCTGGTAGACTGCAGTCCATGGGGTCGCGAAGAGTCAGACACTACTGAGAGACTTCACTCTCACTTTTCACTTTCATGCATTGGAGAAGGAAATGGCAACCCACTCCAGTGTTCTTGCCTGGAGAATCCCAGGGACAGGGGAGCCTGGTGGGCTGCCGTCTCTGGGGTCACACAGAGTCCGACACAACTGAAGGGACTTAGCAGCAGCAGCAGCATGCATTCATATGCAAATATAATACACACATATATAAAGAGAGAAAGAGAGCACAAGCAAAATAAAGATTCATGTCTAGAAATTCTGTGTAGTTCTACTTAACACCCTTTTAGCTAATAGAATCTTAACCCATAACTTGTATATTAACAGTGTCAATTCTGCTAAATAATGAATTTTTCTCATGAATATACACTATCATTATAGAAGTAAAAGGCTTAGGAATAAGTTAAAAAAAATTTGTTAGTGTTGGGAGAACTGTTTAGTGAAATGTATTTCTTTAATTTTTCCCTGAGGGCTTTTTAAATTTTGCTTTCTAATCTGAGAGGAGAAAATAAATAAAATTAAAGGATGATTGAAATAACATTATCAATATTTTACACCTTCTTATTAATTAAAATATTATCACAAGATGAACATCTCTGTCTAATAGTGATTGGCTTGTATTTGGCAGATCTATTAAATTTAGTTCCCATGTTAATTCCAACTTCACTCAAATTTTCATCTAAACTACACACACACACACACACACACACACACGGACACTACCCTGGGCCTTCTCAACTATATGTAAGCTTAATGCTCATTCAATCTCAGATAGTCTCTGTGAGATCAAGGAGATGTAATGTCTTCAAAGTGCCTTGTTATCTTAGCTCAAAACAGTGAAAGAAGCTTTCATATATATATATATAATTCAGAATGGATCTCTAATTCTTCCATACGTGAATAAGGTAATGTTCTCCTGATTATATTAAAATTGGATAAAGATTGATCTAACAAGTGACTTCTATTGTTGAATATATGAAAAAATTAAATTCGCCTTGTATATATAAGGAAAATCCCTTGTTCTTGATGCCCACTGTGATCAAGCAGTGACTTGCTGGTGACTATTTCTGTTATTTGAAAATTTATAAGTTTTAATTGTTATATTGCTTTCAAGAATTTGCCAACAATGTAAAACACGTTAGCTTTTTTTTTTTTTCCAACAAAAATATGTTTAATGGTTGCCTAAAACCATTCAATGATTCTCTTTGTCCAGGAAATTGAATAATAAAAAGCAAATCTGAGTCAACACTATTGCCATTTGAAGAAAATTTCCAAGATTTTCTAGGGAAAAGGGAGATTTCCCAATGTAGAAATCTCTGGCTTGTCAATATCCATAAACAATTTCACGATGTGTATAAATTTAATTATTAGGAAACACAATGTCACTACTGTTGAAGTGCAGGGCACAAGTTTTAAATGGCACAACTTTTAATATTATGGATCTTTTAATTTTCAAACTTCAATATGAGGAACTGACAAGTAATCACTCGATTAGGATTTCTCATGGTTTTAAACTTTAAATTGGACTTAATTTAAGACTATAGAGACCACTACATGAAAAAGAAGTTACTTCTAGATGAGAAATACTGCAAACATTGCCACACTATTGCCAGAATGAAATCTTTTTATTTTTATCAAATACCAACTAAAAACATAACTTTGGGGGGATATATACTTCTAGACAACAATCTAAAATATTCTAAAATAAATAAATTGTTATTGGAGAATAAAAACATATTTTGTATTAAGAACTGAATTCTGAAGACATAGTACAACACTTCATAAAAGTAACCAGAGAACAAAAAGTCAGTCAAAGAAACAAAGATATAAAATACAGAGAAAGCTTGAAAAGTAGTGGATATTGAGGGAGCAAATGCATTAGCTTTTATCAAAACACTAATGGCAACCTAGGTATTTCTGTGGCAAAAATACCATGGGGGTATGGGGATTGAAAAGATATCAATTGAATGACTTTCAAGTACAGAAATTTAGGATTTGACCTTGCATTTTCTTTAGAATGAGATCTCCCACAGAATTCTGTTGTTAATCTATGTTCACTAGGTGAAACAAAATGTTACCATATACACTGTAATGAAAATGTTTTCTTCTTGAAAAAAGTACTTTTAATGTATTTGTGTTGATAATAATGTATAGGTGTTTTTGTGTGTATGCCATTGCAAACAATCAAATCAAAGGAATTTTAAAATATTTTTAATCTCTAGATTTTAGAAATTATTGTGATACTCTCTCCAGGCATATTTTTTAAAGCATTAATTGTTTTTTTTTTTTTCTTTCTAAAGCGAGGAAGTACTCATGAAGGCACAGCACATTGTCCTGGTGAATTCTGTTGGCAAAATCAAACTGTTGTGAATTACTGTAATGCTGAATTACTAGCGGCTAAGAAAATTGGAAAGTATGATCATCCAGTTTGCAGACAGCCTAGTAATGGAGATGATAGAGCAGTTGGAAGTTAGAATAGGAGTCTCAAATTGTCTCAGGGTATAAAATTAGAAAGAAATAAGACTTATCTCTGAAGCAGGAGATAGATGGGCTCCAGATTAGACATTTACAGCCAGCCTCCTCTTTACACCTCCTGATAGAAATAATAGGAACAGGCTAAATAGTTGGCCTTTGCCTCAGGTGGACACTTTAAGATAACAGTAATGGCAGGGGCAGAGAGAGGAGCTGAGCCCTGGGCAAATAAAAGATAAAGAGGCCACATATTTCTCATTCTCAAGGTCAAGGAGACCTTCCCAACTACACATGTGCAGAAAGTTCAAAAAGGGAGGGGGTTCCACCACATAGAAAGTGATGTCAACTTACCCATAAGCCTGTTCACTAGACTCTATCTGGCTAAAAGATGCCCCTGCACACTGGGGAGGATCCTGAATAAAGCCAAATACAGACTCAGAGAAGGGAAAACAAAATGATTGGCGAGAGGAAACCAGGGGAAATTGTGCAACATAAATGCTTCAGACTACCATGAGGGTGTGACTCTGTGTGGGTGGGTCTGCTTGTGCCTATTCACATATACTCTTTTTCTTTTTACTAAACACTTTAATTGTTTCACTATTTTCTGTCTCTTTGTAAAAATTCATTTCTACAAAGCTGATGGGCCAGGGCCTTGTCACTAGCCACTGTACCTTGTGGTAGAGTGGCTAGGATACAGCACTCTCACTGCCATGGCCTGATTTCGGTCTCTGACCAGGGAACCAAAATCCTGTTTCAACCTCCTGCAGGCCGAGGCCATCTGAAATCATTTCCACAGTCTGAAAGTATATTGCTTTACAAGGAAAAGAGAAAAAAGGGAGCTACTATTCAAATGTACCTTGATATCCTCAAAGTTACATATAAGCAATTAAATTGAGTTACACATGCATATCATAGGTCCTCAGAGGATTTTTTAAACAAGGGATGATGGTTCAAATTGCAATTTTTATTTTAAATACTTACTTCAAATAGATTCAATAATGATTGCTAAATTTATCCCTGTTTTGTGTATTTAGTACAAATATTTTTCAAACAAAAGTTTTGACAAAATGTTATTGTCCAATTTTTCAGTTATTTAAACCAGTATATGTGGGACGTTAGCCAAACCACTATGATGAATATTTTGAAGAGCAAAATATAAATAAGTGGAAAGGAATAAAGCTTCATGAATAAAAATTTCATATGTAATTTATGTTTAATCAAAACAGGAATATTTAGGACAAAAATAAGGCATGAGTGTAAGCAAATGTGTATTAAATGACTTGCCAAGTAATAGCCTAACTAAATGAGGAATGTGGACATTTTAATGTTTTGGACCACAATGAGTTTTAAAATTTTTAGAGTTAATCACTTTCATATCACCATATATTGTCCTACAAATGCTGATGGGCTTCCCAGGTAGCTGAAATGGGAAAGAATCTGCCTGCAATGCAGGACACCTAGGTTCAATCCCTGGGTAAGGAAGATTCCCTGGAGAAGGGCATGGCAACCCACTCCAGTATTCTTGCCTGGAGAATTCCATGGACAGAGGAGCCTGGTGGGCTACGGTCCATGGGGTTCACAAAAAGTTGGACACGACTGAGCAACTAACACACACACACACACACACACATGCTGATACACTGGAAAATTGAGTCGCTTTCTTTGATAAATCAGAGGATACCTATGACTCCTTTTGGCATCACTAGACACAGCATTCTTGGTGGCAATCTGCAACTAAATTTTCCAAGGCTACTGCTTTTCACACAGATGTATTCCTAAAGAATTTATAGTTGAAGGTCTGAGTACACATTAATGAGCTTCTAGAAGGGACAGTGGTTAGGTACAAAATCATATGAAATGCCTGTGCCTGTTTACTTCTCACAGTGGTGGGGAGATGTCTTTGTCCCAAGCATAAGTGCAGTTTCACTGGCAATGCTTACTACCACTGTGGAACACATTTGTATGAGTCTTAAATTATCTATTCAAACATGGCCCAATTCATATTGACATGGTAATAACTTTCTTTAGTTCAAATTGTATATAGGATCTCATAATTAAAATGTTTTCTTCTTGCTAAAATAGTTACCTGGCTTAAAATGTGCAAATTATGCTGAAAAAGAAAAACAGTGAAATGCTACCTAGTCATTAAAGCACACTTTCAAATAGATTCTTCTTCTCACTCTTCAAAATGTGAAGATGAAAACCTAGCCACTTGGCACACAAGAGTCACATTTCTCCATATCTATAGAGATCACTACTATCTCCATTTGTACTCCTTAGAGAAAGACTGTGGAGACGGCAATGGCACCCCACTCCAGTACTCTTGCCTGGAAAATCCCATGGATGGAGCCTGATGGGCTACAGTCCATGGAGTCGCTAAGAGTTGGACACGACTGAGCGACTTCACTTTCACTTTTCACTTTCCACTTTCATGCATTGGAGAAGGAAATGGCAACCCACTTCAGTGTTCTTGCCTTGAGAAACCCAGGGATGGGGGAAACTGGTGGGCTGCTATCTATGGGGTCACACAGAGTCAGACATGACTGAAGCGACTTAGCAGCAGCAGCAGCAGAGAAAGACCAGTGTCTTCAGTGCATTATCTTGTCAGGTCCTAAAGGATATATATTGCATTTCCTTGCCTGCTGTCATATTGGGCAATTATATAACCACATCAACCTACCTAGATTTGAGAATAATCATGTATAGACCTGAAAAATGCAAAGATAGGCATATACAACAACAGAGAAGATACGAAGTCTGAGAACAAATCTATATTGGCAATCTAATCTGGGAGTTTAAATGAAGTATGCAAACAGTTGTAAGGATGTACTTTACATGCTTCTGCTATCATTGTTGGATTCATAACTCTGCAATCTTCTAAACTGACTTCCTGTTTTAAGAACTAGAAATCCCTGAACCACTTAATCGACGGTAGAAAATAAAAAGCAAAAACCTCACTAAAGCATTACTACTTACGTTAATATGATAGCAACTCAATTTATTCAAGTGCTGATCAAAGCTAAACAATCAGAGAGATTCATGAATTATGTATTTCAAAAAAACCTAGTGCTTTTTAGTGGAACGTCACAAGGTTAACCAACTGGTAGACATGGATTCCCTTGGGCACAATTTCACATGCAGCGCTTACTACTCCAGTCGATGGAAGAACAATAGCAAAATAGAGCTTTGTTTGAAATACATAATGAACTGCTCTCATAAACCTCAACTTTGAAAAATCATTATACATGAGAGTTTGATACTGTAGACAATTACTGGATCTCCATTTGTCTGGGAGTATCATCTCTTGTTGCGTCTATTCCTTAACCATATCTCAGTAATTATTGATAGCACAATTGTCATAGATTATCCTGTTAATACAAAGACATTAGCAATTAAAACAACTTGTTATGTACTTCCTACTTCAGTGGTCTCTAGTCTATCTCAACTCTGTCTCCATTTCTCAGTAATGCTTACTTTTGAAAAACCTGAAGGCCTAGACTTCACTTTCTTATGTCTGAGTCACTCATGTAACTATTTCCCCACTTTTTGCTTTTATTTGTATTCACATCAGTCGAGCTTTACTCAACCATTTTAAAATCAGGACAATTACCTTTGAAGCTAAAGTTAGAATATCAGTATCAGAACTGGCATTTTCTAGGTGTTTGTAAAGGCTATCAATTGATATGGTTAGAAATTTCAGTAATCAATTAGCTCTTAAAATTATTTGGAACCCATTCTTGCAAGAAGTTCCTTTCACGCAGCCCTTATTATTGGAAACTTTACCATTATTCAAAACTCTGAAAAATAATGGTGGCAATGTATCTAAATCGTATCTGAAAGTGTTCATTTCTCTGTATAGTTCTTCATACACTCAGTGGTAAATCTTGACATTTCTAATGTTTACCACTTTTAGCAATGCCATACAATGAGTCTATTCCTTCCAAATGTTGTTCAAAATAGAGACTGTAGAAAAAACGAATAAAGTAGCTATGTGACTTCACCAACATTATAATGGAACTGCTGATCTTGAAGAAAAATGGGAGTAAATTGCAAAAGATTTACTGCAATAACAATAAGATACTGAATCAGTCTCTGAGCAGTGAGTGAGTTCATTTAATCAAACTGCAAATCACCTGCTGTCACATGTTTATGCTATATCCCCTTTTAAACAAGCAGGACAGAGAAGGCAATGGCACCCCACTCCATTACTCTTGATCTGAAAAACCCATGGACGGAGGAGCCTGGTAGGCTGCAGTCCATGGGGTCATGAAGGGTTGGACACGACTGAGTGACTTCACTTTCACTTTCATGCATTGGAGAAGGAAATGGCAACCCACTCCAGTATTCTTGCCTGGAGAATCCCAGGGACGACAGAGCCTGGTGGGCTGCCATCTATGGGGTCGCACAGAGTCGGACATGACTAAGGCGACTTAGCAGCAGTAGCAGCAGCAAACAAGCAGGAAAAGGTTGAAAATGACAACTTATTTAGGATAGGTATGGCCTCACTAACCCCAAAGGAATGTAGAATGTAGGCTTTTATTTTATTTTAGATGTTCCTAATAAGCTAGGTTCAAGAGACCATGAAACATTAAAAAATGAAATGACTAATACCATATAGATGTACATAATCATATGATGCAAAAATAACTTAGCATCTACCCATATTAGACTATTCAGAAAGCAAATGAACATATAATATTTAAATTGATAATTATTTAGGAAGAGTAAATGTCCTTCAGTTTAATTAATGTATACCATAATTCCATCTGCATTAAAGCATGTTATTACCACCTATATTATGTGCATAGTTATATCAGAGCTTGTATTTGCCTTGTAAAAACTTTATATTCAAGGTATAGTATTGGAAAACCAGTATGTTTATGCTTCTTATGAACATTGCTTATAACATTTGTAGGTATCTGAAAGGATTGCTGCACACTGCCTAGTAACAAGAAATTGTCTTCAGATGCTCAGATGAGATGTCTCCTCATTCCAAGGGTTATTTCACCATCGACTTTTATCTTTAGTAGAACAATCTGTCATAAGTTTATTTTGTTTTAGCAATTTCTTCTTTTCTGTTATCTGAGCATAACAATGTGAAAATATTTGGGGGACACTAATATGTTGATATTTCTCCCGGCAAACTTGATTCCAGCTTGTGAGCACAAGCTGGAATCAAGATTGCCGGGAGAAATATCAATAACCTCAGATATGCAGATGACACCACCCTTATGGCAGAAAGTGAAGAGGAACTAAAAAGCCTCTTGATGAAAGTGAAAGAGGAGAGTGAAAAAGTTGGCTTAAAGCTCAACATTCAGAAAACGAAGATCATGGCATCTGGTCCCATCACTTCATGGCAAATAGATGGGGAAACAGTGGAAACAGTGTCAGACTTTATTTTTTTAGGCTCCAAAATCACTGCAGATGGTGACTGCAGCCATGAAATTAAAAGACACTTACTTCTTGGAAGGAAAGTTATGACCAACCTAGATAGCATATTCAAAAGCAGAGATATTACTTTGCCAACAAAGGTCCATCTAGTCAAGGCTATGGTTTTTCCAGTGGTCATGTATGGAAGTGAGAGTTGGACTGTGAAGAAGGCTGAGTGCCAAAGAATTGATGCTTTTGAACTGTGGTGTTGGAGAAGATTCTTGCGAGTCCCTTGGACTTCACGTAGATCCAACCAGTCCATCCTAAAGGAGATCAGTCCTGGGTGTTCATTGGAGGACTGATGCTAAAGCTGAAACTCCAGTACTTTGGCCACCTCATGTGAAGAGTTGACTCATTGGAAAAGACCCTGAAGCTGGGAGGGATTGGGGGCAGGAGGAGAAGGGGATGAAAGAGGATGAGATGCCTGGATGACATCACCGACTCGAAGGACATAAGTTTGAGTGAACTCAGGGAGTTGGTGATGGACAGGGAGGCTTGGCGTGCTGCAATTCATGGGGTCGCAAAGAGTTGGACACAACTGAGTGACTGAACTGAACTGAACTGAACTGAATATATGAAAACCTGTAAGATGATGATATTTTGTGGGACATTACCTTTGATGGATATGCCAAAAATAAATAAACCTAAAGATGTAAAGGGAAGAAATCCCAATTCTGATAGAACTGGGAAAATAAAGTAATATAAAAAATTATTGGATCATTTCCCACTCAACTTGCAGAAAGAAACACACTTTGCACTAGGGAAATCCAGTTAGTTACTATGTCTGTACTCTGGCATTCTGATTTGAATCTATATGATATTTCCCAGATGTACACTGGCTCCTCCAATCACATACTAGCTAATAAATCGAAAGTGTCTTTGAGCTTTAGAGCATAAGTTTGGGGAACTGTAATAAGCAAAAGTAATTTCTCTTCTTATAGCCCGTTTCTTACTTATTTAAAATGAGGATTGTCAGATAATTCTAGGAGTAACTAAATGAGCAGACATGCAGACTAGTTAATGATTTCCCAGGATGCGATCAAAGTATTAAAAAATATTAATAATTTCCTAGAAAGAGGAATATTTAATACTTAATCTAAAATAATGACATAATTGTTATCATAGTTTTTTACAAAGTAATAATGAAAAAGGAAAAAAAAACACTGCTGCAACTATTAAGGCAATTGAAAATATTCAAAGGAAAAGATGTGTTGCTCAGAATTATATGGTCTATTGGTTCTATAACCATGCAAATTTATTAAATCCATTTAATCTCTTACTTTTAAAGCAGTTTTTAAAATTATATATATATATGCACATATGTATATCATTATTTACTTTCACATAAAATGACTGACAGCTTTAAATTTCCATGAAATGTAGTCAAACTACAAATCTCACACTCAAAATTATTGGGGCTTTAAGAGAACCCAAGTGATCAAGACCTTCTTTATGGAGTTAAGTTGTTTACTAATCAAGTAGGAAAATTTCAAACTAAGTAAGTAAAATCAGTATTATTTAAATCCCATTAATCATCCAGAATAATCATTATTTGCCATTGCAAGAACATACTTGGAGGGTAAAACAGTATACATGCTATAAGATGAGTAGCTTTTTCAGCTGGCTCAGTCATAATTCTAATAGTAAATGATGAAGAAAATGATCAACAAACATTTGGAAATATCATAGGTCAATTATTAAATAATTATCATGAATCACATGCAAATTTTTCAGAAAATGTACTTAATGTATTAAGATAAAGACATTTGTGTGGTTGTCTTTCTCATAGTTCTGAGATAACTAATAAAAGAAAAACTTGTACTTTTGAGTGCAAGAAAATATGAAATACAAGGGGGCAAAATGAGTATGTCCTCTAAAAATATCTATGTTTTACAGTTTATTTATTATTTTTGGGTTCAGATAGCTCCTTAATATCAACAGCTAAACTTTCATGAACATTATTTTCAATTAGGCAGTTATCACCATTTCTGTGGCCTAAAAAGTAATCCCTTTTAGAAGATACTGTGAAGAGAGGCTCAGTCCCTAATTAACTTATAAGCTTCTGGATCCTTAAAAGCATATTTAATGTTAATATGTGTTGATTAATAGTAATTCTATATTAATATTTAATATTACTATCCATAGATAGTATATGACTTTGCCTTTGATATTATATTTTTAATCAGCCATAATATAATTAGCATTAAGTAACTTTCAAACAAAGTCTTCCTTACTACTTTTGGTATAGAAGACAGTTGTTCAGCAAAAACATATGTAATTTCTAATAGGTACAGTAAAGAAAGCAAGAAGAAATGTGAAATTAATTTAGCCCAATATATCTAAAATGTTCTCACTTCATTATGCAACTAAATGGATTAAGAGGTACAAACTATTAGGTATAAAATAAACTACATGGATATATTATACAACTTGAATAATATAGCAATTATTTTATAATAACTATAAATTGAGTATAGCCTTTTAAAACTGTGAAGCACTATATTGTACACCTATAACTTATATAATATTGTATATCAACTATAATTCAATACAATTTTAAAAAATTATTAAGGAGATATTTTACATTATTTTATCCATACTAAGTGATCAAAATCTGGTAAATATTTTACACTTATAGCATATCTCAATTCAGTCTTGCTGTATTTCAAGTGCTTAACAGTCACACATGACTCCTGGCTACCATACTGACCACCACAGATGGAGAAGATCTTCTGCAACAGTATTTTACTTTGATAGATATAAGTGAATTAAGCTTCTGAAGTTCCAGCTTTGTGATATTTTTGTTTTGCTTTCTTGCATAAGTGCTATTTGAAAAAAAAAAAAAAAAAAGAAAGATGTTCTGACCATAACTTAGGATTCCTTCTTTAGTTTTCAATGTCTCAATATGCCAGATGGTTGAAATTCTCTGAACTTTTTTTTTTTTTTTTTTGGTTTTTTGCTTTTGCTTCTACAATATGAGGGTGGGGGTTGTAAAAGATTTAACAAAGCTGAGCACATACTGTTCAGTAACGGTAGAATTCCAGGGTAAAAGAACACAGGGAGCCATGGCATGTGGGTGGCTTTTTTTTTTTTTTTCTTGCAACCAGTTAAGAAGAGAATTTAGACAATAAATTTCTATCACAAGGGGAGTCAGGCTGGAGGTGGTAGGGGAGATAGTTTTAACTTGAGGTTTCACAACCTAATGAAAGGTTAATTTTAATTTCAAACAAGTAATTCAGTTCAGTTCAGTTGCTCAGTCATGTCTGACTCTTGACAACCGCATGGACTGCAGCATGCCAGGCCTCCCTGTCCATTGCCTACTCTTGGAGTTTACTCAAACTCATTTCCATTGAGTCGATGATACCATCCAATCATCTCATCCTCTGTCGTCCCCTTCTCCTGCCTTCAATCTTTCCCAGCATTGGGGTCTTTTCCAATGAGTCAGTTCTTCACATCAGGTGGCCAAAGTATTGGAGTTTCAGCTTCAGCATCAGTCCTTCCAATGAGTATTCAGGACTGATTTTCTTTAGGATTGACTGGTTGGATCTTGCAGTCCAAGGAACTCTCAAGAGTGTTCTCCAACACCAAGTTCAAAAGCATCAGTTCTTCGGTGCTCAGCTTTCTTTTTAGTCCACCTCTCACATCCATACTGGAGAAGGCAATGGCACCCCACTCCAGTACTCTTGCCTGGAAAATCCCATGGGTGGAGGAGCCTGGTAGGCTGCAGTCCATGGGGTCCCTAAGAATCAAACACGACTGAGTGACTTGGCTTTCACTTTTCACTTTCATGCATTGGAGAAGGAAATGGCAACCCACTCCAGTGTTCTTGCCTGGAGAATCCCAGGGACGGTGGCTCCTGGTGGGCTTCCGTCTATGGGGTCACACAGAGTCACACATGACTGAAGCGACTTAGCAGCATCAGCAGCACATCCATACATGACTACTGGAAAAACCATAGTCTTCACTAGATGGACCTTTATTGGGAAAATAATGTCTCTGCTTTTTAATATGCTGTCTAGGTTGGTAAATAGTATTTAACTTATATCAATTAAAAAACTTATGGATAAATGAGTAATTGATTCAGATGGTGTTAACAAAAGTAAGCTAACTTCATTTATAATCAGAACTACAGTTTCAAGTAATCATGTAACTATATCCGCCAATGTGCCATTATGTACTGGCTCTTTTAAAAACACTCTTATCTAAAGAACCTCTTGATGAAAGTGAAAGAGGAGAGTGAAAGACTGACTTAAAACTCAACATTCAGAAAACTAATATCATTGCATTTAGTCCCATCACTTCATGGCAGATAGATGGTAAAACAATGGAAATATTGAGAGAGTTTATTTTGGGGGCTCAAAATCACTGCAGATGATGACTGCAGCCATGAAATTAAAAGATGCTTGCTCCTTGGAAGAAAAGGTATGACCAACCTAGACAGCATACTAAAAAGCAGACATTATTTTGCTGACAAAGGTCCAACTAGTCAAAGCTATGGTTTTTCCAGTAGTCATGCATGGATGTGAGAGTTGGACCATAAAGAAAGCTGAGCATCAAAGAATTGATGTTTTTGAACTGTAGTGTTGGAAAGACTCTTTTTTTAAATACATTTATTTATTTTAATTGGAGGCTAATTATTTTACAATATTGTATTGGTTTTGCCATACATTGACATGAATTGGCCACGGGTGTACATGTGTTCCCCATCCTGAACCCCCCTCTAACCTCCCTCCCCAGCCCATCCTTTGGGGTCATCCCAGTACACCAGCCCTGAGCATCTTGTATCATTCATCGAAACTGGACTGGTGATTCATTTCATATATGATAATATACATGTTTCAGTGGCATTCTACCAGGTCATCCCACTCTCGCCCTCTCCCACAGAGTCTGAAAAGACCATTCTATACATCTGTGTCTCTTTTGCTGTCTCGCATACAGGGTTATTGTTACCATCTTTCTAACTGAGGGTCCCTTGGACTGCAGTGTGATGCAGCCAGTCAGTCCTAAAGGAAATCGGTCCTGAACACTCATTGGAAGGACTGATGTTGTAGCTGAAGCTCAAATAGTTTGTCCACCTGATGCGAAGAACTGACTCATTGGAAAAGATCCTGATGCTGGGAAAGATTGAAGGCAGGAGGAGAAGGGGACGACAGAGAATGAGATGATTGAATGGCATCATCGACTCAATGGACATGAGTTTGAGTAAACTCCGTATGTTGGTGATAGACAGGGAGGCTTGGCGTGCTGCAGTCCATGGGGTTGCAAAGAGTCGGACACAACTGAGTAACTGAATTGAATTGAATAAGTTATGATGAATTCCACCTCTGGTAGTCCAACCAAGTGCCTGTAATTCTCAAGAGGTGCAATTACTGCATGCTAGCTATATACACACCTGAATTTTCTTATTAGTATAATAAAATCTTTTTTTTAATTTAATTTTATTTTATTTTTTAACTTTATAATATTGTATTGGTTTTGCCATATATCAAAATAAATCCACCACAGGTATACATATGTTCCCCATCCTGAACCCTCCCCCCACCTCCCTCCCCATACCATCCCTCTGGGTCGTCCCAGTGCACCAGCCCCAAGCATCCAGTATCATGCATCGAACCTGGACTGGCGACTCATTTCATATATGATATTATACATGTTTCAATGCCATTCTCCCAAATCATCCCACCCTCTCCCAAATTTCATATGTATAAATTATTAGTCAAAAATTTTTATCTCTTGTTAATATTAGACTATTGCAGTGAAGCAAGATGTTCAGAAGTTAATTCAATCATATTAACTGAACTCTTCTAAGTTCTCCAAAACACTAGACCACTTTGATTTAGAATGGGTGATCACAAAAAATATTCCAGTAAATAATATAAAGTAAGCTACTCATATGGTTTTACCAAATGTTTCTTTCCTCTGTAAAATGCCTTTTGTAAAGTAGTGGTTATTAGATATTCACATCTTCAAATCAAGTAAAACAAAATTTAATTTGGGGTTCAAAAGTAGGCCTTATTAGTTTAAAAGTGAAAGTCTCTTAGCAGTGTCTGACTCTTTGCGACCCCATGGAGCCCATGGAACTCTCTAGGCCAGAATACTGGAGTGGATAATCTTTCCCTTCTCTAGGGGATCTTCTCAACCAAGGGATCAAACCCAGGTCTCCTGAATTGCAGGTGTACTCTTTACCAACTGAGCCACAAGGGAAGCCCAATAATATTGGAGTGGGTAGCCTATCCCTTCTCCAGGGGATCTTCCTGACCCAAGAATGGAACCAGGTTCTCCTGCATTACAGGTGGATTCTTTACCAACTGAGCAACCAGGGAAGCCCAAACAAAACCTGAAATAATGGTTAGATAAACTTAGAGTTCTTTGACCTTTGTTAATGCAGATATAAGAAATAGTGCTGTGCAAGGGGAATGTATGCTTAAAATTTGTACTTTTTCTAGTTTACAGTTTACATTACTATGTATTTAAAAATTCATCTTGTATTTAAAAGAGACTTTTTTTTCTGGAGTCTCAAACTATGCAGAGCAAGTGTGATTTAGTTTAATTTTCAAAGTCAAATATTCCTTGTGGTTGGAATTTTGTAAGTTTGTTTCATTTTATTTCTTGGGTTTATTCTATACTCTTCTTAAATGGGCACAGAGCTTAAATTAGGTGCAGTTTCAAGGGTGAAATACACTTCTCTTAACCAGTAGGGTAAGCCAAGATCACAATAGAGTAAGGTTTTCATGAGACACAGTGTCAGCACTTAGCACAGTTTAAAAATAAATAATAGATAGTAAATTAAGAATTGCATACTTCACAAAAAATTCTGGTGGCTCCTACCAGTTCTGACACAATTCCATCTGACCATATTTTTCCTAGATAAATGCATCATACATAACAAGACACCCATTTCAAATATTACAGTATTAGTATTAACTGTGATCATTCATAGTGTTAATATGATCCAGGCCTGCAACTATAACGGTGATCCTGTCATTTAAGCACTGCTGTGGTCCTGAAACATTTAAAATCTATATTCCACTAAAATTATTTTGTAATATGAACTGTTATCATATAATAGAATCTCAAGATCCAATATTTTGAATTGCTTAACAATGTCTATAATTTTTCCTCATTAATCTTGAAATTATTAATTTATGATTTCTATTAACATTAAATATCCAGGAAAGTGTGATCTTTACCAACACAGAAGAAATAAATGTGTCCAATTTTACTTTTCAAATATAGCCAACTGGGTTTTATCATTTTTTTGAGAATGTGGAATGCTTGACATGAGCCAACATCAACAAAATCAAAGGATCTTAGCAATTTAGAGCAAGATCCACCTAGATAGCATATTCAAAAGCAGAGACATTACTTTGCCAACAAAGGTCCGTCTAGTCAAGGCTATGGTTTTTCCAGTGGTCATGTATGGATGTGAGAGTTGGACTGTGAAGAAGGCTGAGTGCCAAAGAATTGATGCTTTTGAACTGTGGTGTTGGAGAAGACTCTTGAGAGTCCCTTGAACTGCAGGGAGATCCAACCAGTCCATCCTAAAGGAGATCAGCCCTGGGATTTCTTTGGAAGGAATGATGCTAAAGCTGAAACTGCAGTACTTTGGCCACCTCATGCGAAGAGTTGACTCATTGGAAAAGACTCTGATGCTGGGAGGGATTGGGGGCAGGAGGAGAAGGGGATGACAGAGGATGAAATGGCTGGATGGCATCACTTACTTGATGGACGTGAGTCTGGGTGAACTCCGGAAGTTGGTGATGGACAGAGAGGCCTGGTGTACTGCGATTCATGGGGTCGCAAATAGTCGGACACAACTGAGTGACTGAACTGAACTGAACTGATACCCTGGATAAAAATCTAATCAATCATCTCACTTGAAAGATGAAGAAATGAAGCTAGTAGACTTGAGAAGTTCATTTTCCAAGGTCATACTAGGTAGAAGCTGTGATGATACTAAGTGAAAAGCATTCTAATGCTGAAATTAAAACACAATACTGGTTGTTTAGATTATTCTGAAATTAGCATTAGTCTAATTTGTTTCACGTTCATCAGTTCAGTTGCTCAGTTGTGTCCAACTCTTTGCTACCCTATGGACTGCAGCACTCCAGGCTTCCCTGTTCATCACCAACCCCCAGAGCTTGCTCAAACTCATGCCCATTGAGTCAGTCATGCCAGCCAACCATCTCATCCTCTGTCATCCCCTTCTCCTCCTGCTTTCAATATTTTCCAGCATCAGCATCTTTTCCAGTGAGTCAGTTGTTCACATGAGGTAGCCAAAGTATTGGAGTTTCAGCTTCAACATCAGTCCTTCCAATGAATATTCAGGAATGATTTCCTTTAGGATTGACTGGTTGGATCTCCTTGTAGTCCAAGGGACTCTCAAGAGTCTTCTCCAACACCACACTTCAAAAGCATCAATTCTTTGGTGCTCAGCTTTCTTTATAGTTTAACTCTCACATCCATACATGACTATTGAAAAATCCATAGCTTTGACTAGACGGATATTTGTTAGCAAAGTAATGTCTCTGCTTTTTAATATGCTGTCTAGTTTGGTCATAGCTTTCCTTCCAAGGAGCAAGTGTCTTTTCATTTCATGGCTGCAGTCGCCATCTTCAGTGATTTTGGAGCCCCAAAAAAGAGTGTCTTTCAAAATTCCATTGCTTTCCCATCTAGCTACCATGAAGTGATGGAGCCAGATGCCATATTAGTTTTTTGAATGCTGAGTTTTAAGTCAGCTTTTTCACGCTCTTCTTTCACTTTCATCAAGAGGATCTTCAGTTCCTCTTTGCTTTCTAACATAAGGGTGCTGTCATCTGCATATCTGAGGTTATTAATATTTCTCTTGGCCATCTTGATTCCAGCTTGTGCTTTAATCCATCCCAGCATTTCACATGACGTACTCTGCATATAAGTTAAATAAGCAGGGTGACAATATACAGCCTAGACATACTTCTTTCCCAATTTGGAACCAGTATGTTGTTCCATGTCCAGTTCTAACTGTTGCTTCTTGACCTGCATACAGATTTCTCAGGAGGCAGGTAAGGTGGCCTGGTATTCCCATTTCTTTAAGAATTTTCCAGTTTGCTGTGATCCACAGAGTTAAAGGCTTTGGCATAGTCAATAAAGCAGAACTAGATGTTTGTTTGGAACTTTCTTGATTTTTCAATGATCCAGTGGATGTTGGCAATTTGATCTCTGGTTGCTCTGCCTTTTCTAAATCCAACTTGAACATCTGGAAGTTCACGGTTCACATACTGTTGAAGCCTGGCTTGGAGAATTTTGAGCATTACTTTACTAGCATGTGAGATGAGCCCATTGTGTGGTAGTTTGAGCATGCTTTGACATTGCCTTTCTTTGTGATTGGAATGAAAACTGACCTTTTGAAGTCCAGTGACCACTGCTGAGTTTTCCAAATTTGCTGGCATATTGAGTGCAGCACTTTCACAGCATCATATTTTAGGATTGAAATAGCTCAACTGGAATTCCATCACCTTCACTAGCTTTGTTCGTAGTAATGCTTCCTAAGGCCCACATGATTTGGCATTTCAGGATGTCTGGCTCTAGGTAAGTAATCACACCATGGTGATTATCTGGGTCATGAAGATCTTTTTTGTACAGTTCTTCTGTGTATTCTTGCCACCTCTTCTTAATATCTTCTGCTTCTGTTAGGTCCATCCCATTTCTGTCCTTTATTGTGTACATCTTTGCATGAAATGTTGCCTTGGTATCTCTAGTTTCCTTGAGGAGATCTCTAGTCATTTCCATTCAATTGTTTTCCTCTATTTCTTTGCAAATATCACTGAGGAAAGCTTTCTTATCTCTCCTTGCTATTCTTTGGAACTCTGCATTCAAATGGGTATATCTTTTTTTCTTCTTCTTCTTCTTTACCTTTAGATTCTCTTCTCAGCTGTTTGTAAGGCTTCCTCAGGCAATAATTTTGCCTTTTTGCGTTTCTTTTCTTAGGGATGATTTTGATCACCACCTCCTGTACAATGTTAGGAACCTCTGTCCATAGTTCTTCAGGCACTCTGTCTATCAGATCTAATCCTTTGAATCTATTTGTCACTTCCACTGTATAATCGTATTGGATTTGATTTAGGTCATATCTGAATGGGCTACTGGTTTTCTCTATTTTCTTCAATTTAAGTCTGAATTTTACCTTCATGGTTCATATCAAATACCTTACTAAACATAGTAACTGTACTTGTTTAATTTTAGTAATAAATATAGTGACATAACTATCAGGACTTGTTTTTCCCAAATGTCTTCCCATTGCAGGGAAATACATAATGAAAATTAACAGCAAGTTTCTTTTTTCATTTACATATAGCATTAGTGCTCTAAAAGATGAATGAAAACTCTTATATCCAATATACTTCATTCTTTTATGTATTTGATGAGCTCTAATACTTCACATATCAAACTTTACATATTCATAGTTTGTTTCAAATACATTACCATATTCTATTGCATCTTCTTTAGATTCTGCAATAATTGTGCTATTGACATCTGCATATTTTTGAAGGTAATAGTTTTTTTGTTTATTTGTTTGTTTAAGACAGTGAAGAAAATGTTGGAAAGCCTAGAAAAGCTGATAGTTGTCAAAATACATTTTTCTTCCACTTCTCAACCTGAGATTAATAGTACATTCCATAATTTGTTAATGTCTCTATAATTATTGACAAACAATAAAATTTTGTACACTTTCTGAAGCATTTCATATTTAATATTTAATAATTGGTATTTTTATAGGCTATTAGTCATTTACTAGCTTTCATATGCAGTGAAATTTCTCTAATTCAAGTCATCTACCCACTTGCTTTAAGGAACATTGCTTTAAGGAACATTAATTGACATTTCTTTATTTCTTGAAAAAGCAATATCCCTAAGGACACTCATCTTTT
Organism: Bubalus kerabau; assembly: GCF_029407905.1. Classification (NCBI taxonomy): domain Eukaryota; kingdom Metazoa; phylum Chordata; class Mammalia; order Artiodactyla; family Bovidae; genus Bubalus; species Bubalus kerabau. The sequence goes on along the minus strand of NC_073647.1, from coordinate 52,698,492 downwards.
TAGTATGACTTATAAAGTATTCAATTTAATCTCATTATCCTATCATTTCACATATTCCGAATTATTCACATACTCCATATTATCCTTGTGAAAACAACAGTAAAGCTTATCACACCATTAACTTTATTTATATGACATTCAGACAAATGATGTTATTTTTTGTTTGTTTTTTAAATTTATTTATTTTAATTAGATGCTAATTAGTTTACAATATTGTAGCAGTTTTTGCCATACATTGACATGAATCAGCCATTGGTGTACATGTGTTCCCCATCCTGAACCCCCCTCTCCTCTCCCTCCCCATCCCATCCCTCAGGGTCATGCCAGTGCACGGTGAGCCCTGAGCACCCTGTCTCATGCATCACACCTGAACTGGCAATCTATTTCACATATGATAATATACATGGTTCAATGCTATTCTCTCAAATCATCCCACCATAGCCTTCTCCCACAGAGATAAATGATTTTAGATGTTAATGTGTACTTCTGCAGTTTACATAGTTATGTCAAAGAAATATAGAAACCTCCTGGATATTGCTAATCTATTGAAGAAATAATAATTCCTCAAAGGTTAAGTGTGTATACATGCAAATATATGCCTTATTTGGAAGTATGCTTACCTACAAACTGAATGAAGTCTTTATTAAGTGTTTGAAACCTACCCAATCTTAGTTCCTCTCTATATCCCAACTCCTCAAGTGTGTGAGAACAGAATGATATCAGGGTGTCAGACAGACCTGAATTTCAGCCCTAGCTATGTCACATAATAGATCCATGACCCTGAGAAAACTGTTAAATTATACTAGGTCTTGTTTCTCCATCAAGGAAACAGATAGTAAATAGTACCCACCCCAGAGGATTGTTACAAAGATATAATTAAATAAATAATGTAAGGAGCTCAGCCTGTAAGATATTTTTGCTTTTTCTAAATCAAGCCATTCCTTATGGTATTGTTTTCCATCTATTGTTCCATTATTTGAATGGCTGCTGCAAATTAAATAGACATCACATCATAGTCATCTCTTAAATTGAAGACTGCATCTTACCTCTTCTATGACGCCAATATCCAATTCTTCATTGTGTTATTGGTTAAGCTAAAGCTGAATCTTACTATCTTATCCTCTAATTTCCAGTGTCTTACATATTAGTGCTTAATTATGTATTAGATCATACTAATGATGATATGTCTGTGTGCATTTTATCTTCCCAATTAGACTGTAAGTTATTAGTGAAATTGGAGTGAGTCATAGATCTCTTTTGTAGCCACAATGATTAGCCACATAGTAAGTACTTAATTGATCAACACTAGATGAATTATGTATTTGGTTCCAGTTCCCCATCTCTATCTCATCCCTCATATATTATTGTCACATGAATCCTTCACAATAGAAAATGAATTTTGAGAGGAAAACATGCACAGGTGTACATGAGACACAGGTGTTTCATTTTGCTGACATATTTTTGGTCAGAGTCGATCCCCTACCCCTCTCTCTTTCTCTCTCTCAGTTTCCCAATTAGGTATTCAAGCAGGGTTGCATCCAGGTTTGGGGGGTCCTGAAAATTATGTGAGAGACACTTTCTATTGCTTTAGTAATATTACTTTAATTATATTGTATTTGAAATTTTACAAAAATGTATGATCCATGTTACACATTGATAGGAGAGCAACCTCTTCTGTGACTTGAAATGAGAGGTGTGCTTTTATTGGTATCAAGGTAAATCATTATCTGTATCCAATAATTGCTCCTGGTAAAGTTCCCAACTTGTGCTATCATCTTCAAACTTTTCTACTCCATGATAACAAATAATATTGAAAGGGAAATTGTTTTCAGCTAAAAGGTTGTTCTCATTTGACTCTTTTTTAGTGCCAGTTAATTTTATCATTTTGACAAAAATGACATTAACAACAGCAAAAAAAAAAAAAAAAAAAAAAACTTATTATTTGAAGACATTTGTATTTGTTTTGTTAGATAGTTAGAATAGGAAAAAGAAGTCCAGAATGGTGGTGGCTAAAAGACAAAGAAGGGAAAAGCCCATGAAAATAGAACAAAGGAAGTTCCAGGGACAGGAATGAGAACCTGAGGTAAGGCAAACAGCCCTCCTGGCTAGCCCAATTTATATAGGGCAGGTTCAGGGGGGAGGAGAAAAAATGATATTAAAAGAAAAGGAGACAAAATTGAGCTGGAGGCTTCTCTTCTCTTTACATTTTTTGAGTTGGCATGCCCTCATGCCTCGAGGATGTATTTTCCCTTGCTTGTCAAATAAAATTGAGCTATAACACAGAGCTGTAACATTGGTCCGTCCATCCCTTCAAAGTTTTGATGTGGTGAGACAGAACTGAGGAAATTATAAACTTCCCTGAAAATTTCCTATTACTACTGTAAATAATTTACTACAGACTTAACTGTTAAAAAAAAAAATTTATTACTCTGGAGGTTAGAAATCTGAAATGGATCTCATGTGCATAAAATCAAGGATTGCATTCCTTCCTGGAAACTCTAAGGGAGATCTGTTTCCTTGCCTTTTCCAACTTCTAGAGACCACCCACCTTCTTTGAATAACAGTCCTCTAGGAGCAGGAAATGACAACCCACTCCAGTGTTCTTGCCTGGAGAATCCCAGGGAGGGGGAGCCTTGTGGGCTGCCGTCTATGGGGTTGCACAGAGTCGGACACGACTGAAGCCACTTAGCAGTAACAACAGTAATTTCATAGTCAGCAGGGTTAGGCTGAGTCTTTGTCACACTGTCATCTTTTGTTCTCCCTCTTCTGCCTCCTCTTCTACTTTTAATGATCCTTGTGATTACATTGGGTGCACCAAGATAATCCAAAATAACCTTCCTTTTTTTTTTTTCCTTTTTTGGCTTCAGTGCATGGCATGCAGGATCTTAATTTTCTGACTAAAGATTGTCTCCTTACCCCCTGCAGTGCCAGCACAGAGTTTTAACGCTGGACCACCAGGAAAGTTTCTAAACTTCCTATTTAAAGTCAGCTCAAGAGTAAGTTTAACTGCATCTGCAACCATAATCCTCTTTTGCCATGTATCCTGACAGATTCACATTTACCAGAGATTAGGATGGGGACATCCTTGGGAGGCCATTATTCTGCCTACCACAAGGTTCTTTGGGAAATCACTGAGCTATAAATAGAGTTCAATCATGTAAACCTATCATTAAATAAATAATATGAATTACAGTTTCTGGGTCAGTGATTCATTCCTTCATTCAGCGATTACAATTGTTTCTATTTGCAATAGTTCTATAAAGTTGCTGTGAACACTGAAAAAAAGGCAATGTGAAGAGAAGTCGCTCAGTCATGTCCGACTCTTTGCTACCCCGTGGAGTATAGCTCACCAGGCTCCTCTGTCCATGGGATTTTCCAGGCAAGAATACTGGAGTGGGTTGCCATTTCCTTCTCCAGGGCATCTTCCCAACCCAGGTATCGAACCCAGGTCTCCTGCATTGCAGGCAGATGCTTTAACCTCTGAGCCACCAGGGAAGCCAAAATAGGCAATACTGAATCATTATTCCTAGGGAAGATTCTGTGTGAGTATGTGTATATACATATATATATGTGTGTGTGTGTGTGTGTATGTATGTGTGTGTGTATATATATACATATATATATACACATATATACACACACATATATATACATATATATATACATATATATACACACATGTATATAGGCTTGTATATGTGTGTATATATATATAGGCTTGAAATATGTATATATATATATATGTGTGTGTATATATATGTATGTATATATATATATATATATATAGACTTGAAATGTGAAAGCTGGACAATAAAAAAGGCAGAGAGCTGAAGAATTGATGCTTTCAAACTGTGGTATTGGAGAAGACTCTTGAGAGTCCTTTGGAAAGCAAGGAGATCAAACCAGTCAATCTTAAAGGAAATCAACCCTAACTACTCCTCAGAAGGACTGATGCTGAAACTCCAATATTTTGACCACCTGATTTGAACAGATGACTCACTGGAAAAATCCCTGATGCTGGAAAAGATTGAAGGCAGAAAGAGAAGAGGGTGTCAGAGGATGGGATGGCTGGGTGGCATCATCAATTCACTGGACATGAACTTGGGTAAACTCTGGGAGATGGTGAGGGACAGAGAAGCCTGGTGTGCTGCAGTTCATGGAGTTGCAAAGATTTGGACATGACTTGTGACTGAACAACAACAGGCCTGAAATTCCCTGTAGATTCTATTTATTTGACAAAAGAGAAAAGGACTTTCATTCACATTAAATGATTTGCCTCAGGACAACCATTAACAGGTACCATAGTTGAGATTAAATTCCATTCAACTGGCCCCAGTCAGTGCTTGTGTTACACTGCAGTGCCCCTCCACCACCCTCATCTTCTGGTCATTTCTTAGAGCTGAGACAAGACAGAAAGGCATCTGGTGAATCTCAGCTGAGTGCACACACTAGCAGCTCAAACTTTTCCACTCTCTGCATGTCCACAAATGATTGTGAAAAAGCCACAATTGTTGCTTTGAAGGGTACAAATAAATTTTAATGAAGTATATTTGCAAATGTAGACTACAAATAATGAAGATCAGCTCTATTTTCTAAGCACTTACTGTGTAGCAAGCATTGTTCTATGATCTAGAAAGAGAGAGAGAAACAGATTTAGTCTTACAACACAGAAGATAAGTTAAAGAATAAGAAAATAGGTAGATAGATAGAGACATCCATGGAAGTTCTATGTGGGTGGCACTAGTGGTAAAGAACCCACCTACCAATGAAGGAGATGCCTGAGACTTGTGTTCGATCCCTGGGTCGGAAAGATACCCTGGAGGAGGGCATGGCAATCCACTCCAGTATTCGTGCCTGTGAAATTCATTGGACAGAGGAGCCTAGCAGGCTACACTTCATAGAGTCACAAAGAATCGGACACGACTGAGGCAAGATCATAGAAGAGCTGGACGGATATCTCCAGAAATGTAAATATGCAAGAATACACTGAATGACAATGCCAATGAAACAGCCATGTAATCTCATTTTCTCTAACCTTGAACAATTTCATTTTCTTTTGCTATTCCCAGAAAGTAGGCTTGGGCAGGGTGGGGGGGGTGGGGAGAGGGAAATGAGTGAGGCTTAACACATCTCTGAAGAATTAGCATAGTCAGCTGCTCAGCTGAGCAAAAGTTTTAATGTAAAGTACCATTAATTGGGAGAGTGGTACCATGCTATACAGACAGTGTTGCTGTTCCTTTTTATAACTGTCCTCATTCTGCCAAAAATTCTAAGAATCACTCATTAGCAGCCTTTAAACAACTTGAAGCTGATACTCCTTGCAAATATTACAAGCAAATCTCAAGAAAACTTACCTAAATCAACAACACTTGAATTTGTATCTAATTTTGTATTTCAAAAAGTAAAGCAAATGGTGCCTAAAATGAGTATACTATCTATACAAGTGAAAAAGGAAAAGAGAAAGAATGGCTTTAAGCTTTCTATACTATTGGGATTCAGCTAAAACATTTTATAAATATTTTGCAATGTGAGCAAATCTTTGCAATGCTTAAACTAAAATATTGTAGGGATACCAAATTTTCCAGCATCTCCATTTAAAAAAATTCAGTTTTCAATAAGAGACAAATTTATTCATAACTATTATTATTACAAAAATTAAAATAAAAATGAAGGCTTAGCAATATACATATTTCTGCTCAAAGAACAGGTGAGAATATTAACTTTTTTAAAGCATGCAGGAAATAGTGAAAATAGTTTTAATAATCTGTTGAGTCCACAGGGAAAAACTACTCTACTTTATTTCCAGGAACAAGCATAGTGCTAATGAGAATAGTAATAATAATAGTTATAAGGTACTCATTTTCCTTACTGAGGCACTCAAAATATGACAGTTTAAATATGATTATAAATAAAAATTTAACCTTTTTATTACTATAATGAAAAATTGTGAAAATGTTTGATTAAGGTTTTGGAGGTCCAAAGTCTTGACAGAATTAAAGCTATTCCTGATTTTGCCTAATTGGAAATATCTAGCTCCAAGCTTTAGTTTAAATTCCTTTAAAAAATTAAAAGTTATACCTTTCTGTGTTTCTTATTTTTTTGGAGTTTATGAACTATATCCGAGAAGGCAATGGCAACCCACTCCAGTCTTCTTGCCTGGAGGATCCCAGGGACGGGGGTGCCTGGTGGACTGCCGTCTATGGGGTCGACATGACTGAAGCAAGTTAGCAGCAGCAGTAACATGAACTATATGCTAAGGTGGGATTTATGTGACCAGTTTGTTTACACTTGTTTCTTTACCCTTCTTTCCTTCTACCCTTCCTTCCTTATCGCCCTCTTTTTTTTGTTTTTGAAGTATTTATTATGTGGTCAATAAGAATGAGAACTGCTATGGAAACAATGAGAAATACTTTCTTCCAAATGACGTTCTAAGTATTACATCATTCTATATTGGTGAAGTTTGAAGTTGCTGCTGCTGCTAAGTCGCTTCAGTCATGTCCCCATAGATGCGACCCCATAGATGGAAGTGCGCCAGGCTCCCCCATCCCTGGGATCCTCCAGGCAAGAACACTGGAGTGGGTTGCCATTTCCTTCTCCAATGCATGAAAGTGAAAAGTGAAAGGGAAGTCACTCAGTCATGTCTGACTCTTAGCAACCCCATGGACTGCAGCCTACCAGGCTCCTCTAGCCAGTGCCTTCTCTGATTGGTGAAGCTAGAAGGAAATAAATCTCATGAAGTTCACTCTCCTGATTTTACAGTTAAAGAAGTTGAAGACCATGAAGTGGAAACAATTTCACAAATATCACATGGCAATTCAATAGTAGAATTAAAGCTAGAATGACTATTTCCTTATTTCTACTCGGTGTCCCTTCAATTGCATAACTGCATTATGCTGTCTTCTATTCATGTAACAAGGATGCACTGACTGCTTACTATGGTCCAAGAATCGCGTGAAAGCTATGGAAAAAAATTCATGGATTTTCTACAAAATTTACTATGATCATGGGGCTGACTCATCTCAGTACTCAAAGTTTTGAGATTAAGGTTTTATTTATTTATTTATTTTTAATTTTATTTTATTTTTAAACTTTACATAATTGTATTAGTTTTGCCAAATATCAAAATGAATCCGCCACAGGTATACATGTGTTCCCCATCCTGAACCCTCCTTACTCTTTGTATGCAAGTCAGGAAGCAACAGTTAGAACTGGATATGGAACAACAGACCGGTTCCAAATAGGAAAAGGAGTACGTCAAGGTTGTATATTGTCACCCTGCTTATTTAACTTATATCCAGAGTACATCATGAGAAATGCTGGGCTGGAAGAAGCACAAGCTGGAATCAAGATTGCCAGGAGAAATATCAATAACCTCAGATATGCAGATGACACCGCCCTTATAGCAGAAAGTGAAGAGGAATTAAAAAGCTTCTTGATGAAGGTGAAAGAGTAGAGTGAAAAAGTTGGCTTAAAACTCAACATTCAGAAAATGAAGATCATGGCATCTGGTCCCATTACTTCATGAGAAATAGATGGGGAGACAGTGGAAACAGTGTCAGACTATTTTTTTGGTCTCCAAAATCACTGCAGATGGTGACTGCAGCCATGAAATTAAAAGACACTTACTCCTTGGAAGGAAAGTTATGACCAACCTAGATAGCATATTCAAAAGCAGAGATATTACTTTGCCAACAAAGGTCTGTCTAGTCAAGGCTATGGTTTTTCCAGTGGTCATGTATGGATGGGAGAGTTGGACTGTGAAGAAAGCTGAACACTGCAGAATTGATGCTTTTGAACTGTGGTGTTGGAGAAGACTCTTGAGAGTCCCTTGGACTGCAAGGAGATCCAACCAGTCCATTCTGAAAGAGATCGGCCCTGGGATTTCTTTGGAAGGAATGATGCTAAAGCTGAATCTCCAGTACTTTGGCCACCTCATTCGAAGAGTTGACTCATTGGAAAAGACTCCGATGCTGGGAGGGGTTGGGGGCAAGAGGAGAAAGGGACAACAGAGGATGAAATGGCTGCATGGCATCACTGACTCGATGGAAGTGAGTCTGAGTGAACTCCGGGAGTTGGTGATGGACAGGGAGACCTGGTGTGTTGAGATTCATGGGGTCACAAAGAGTCAGACACAACTGAGTGACTGAAGTGAACTGACTGAACTGAATTGCTATTTAATTTTAGACATGTGACACAACTGCTAATGACTTAAGACACGTATAAACTCACCAAAGAAAGTTGCATACTAGGGTAATTATTTTCTAACCATAATACCAACTGTATGTTGTTGGTGTTCAGTCACTAAATCATGTCTGACTCTTTGGGACCCCATGGACTGCAGCACATTAGGCACCAGCTATATGTGAGTAGCTTTTGTCATAACATGTACCATCAACAAAAAGATGAGAGCAGTTAATGGCTGTGGAGAGTCCTTAAAAGCTGTCTGGGATAGCTATGAGGAACTCTATGAGGGCTAGTAACAATTTTGTCTTGCTCACCTTTATTTCCTTGTACAATTCTCAGCCCATGGTAGTTCCTAAAGAGTTTTGTTGTTTGAATGATGTGTATGAAAAGGTTTACTAACAAGATATATGAAAGACAATGAGCCTGTTTCATTGAACATTACTGTTTTAGAAGATAGAGGGAGTTTATGAAATTATTTGTAATATTCCAAGTGAAAAGAGCTTTCTTTATCACATAAGTCTATTCCTCCCAAAAGATTTTCAGCCTATACCTCTAACACACTAGATCTAACTTTGCATCTAGGAGATCATTTTTATGCACAGAGAAAGGTTTTTCTGTATTTTTAGTGCCAGAAAATAAAAACTGAGGATCTAGAAATTTTGAGTAAACCCAGATGGGCAGATGTCAGTTTCATCGTATTTATGAAATGACAACCTACTCTAGTACTTGTGCTTGGAAAATCCCATGGACCAAAGGGCCTGGTAGGTTACAGTCCATGGAGACACAAAGACTCAGACATGAGTGAGTGACTTCAGTTTCACTATGTATTCAGATAAGAATATTGTGTTAGCTGGCAGGAAACAAAAATGCCAAATGCCAATAAAAATAGATGATTCATATTGGGTTTTACTGAAATGATGTCATTTGAAGATTTTACATGTTTGATAAGGGAAACTTCAGTCCCACAAAGGCTATGGGGCTCCTGTTATATTTCCCTTTTGGTATAATTCTGCTTTTATGATGCTGATCCTTTTCCAACCCTTTTAATATGGCTGTTCCACATTGTGAGCATCAAAGTCTGATCTCAGTAAAATCCAAAAGAGGAACCACTTAATCGATCACAGACCTTACTGGAAAAATTCCCGACCAAATTATAACTGAGTCCTTTGCTTCCCTTTCTGGGTAATAAACATTGGCTTCTCACTACATTGCACTAGGACTGATTTCTAAGTTTGGCTCATCTTCATTTGATGATGACAATAATGAACAGTTGCTGTAGTCTTTCACTGGTTTTCTCTTGGAGACAGGCTAAATGTTAGGAAAAGGATTCAAGTAAAATGATGCATAACCTTTTTAGATACCATAAACCTGCTGCCATTGGAACAATATTTGAGCTAGAGGCTAACATATTTCCTTCCACAGACTTCCTTTCTCTTGATCTTTGACTAGTAAGTTTCTCTAATATCTCCTTTGCTCATTCAGAGAGATAGTTGTAGTTATAAGGATGGTGCCACAAGTCTTCTAGCTGGATTGATTTCACTGAGGTTTTACTATTACTTCATTTCCATGATAAAGAATGATTCTACCAACAAGAGGGCACTCATACTTTCCAACAGCCTCTAATGTACTATCCACTATGTCTTTGTACACAGAGCTTAATACAGTGGAAAGAGTCATGGTCTACAGTGGATATATCTGAAACATGGACTTCTTTTTACTAAATGTTTGGCTTGGGAAAATTGATAACACTGAAGTTCTATTTACCCATTTGTAAAATGAAAAGGTTGATAGTTACTCTCATGAATTTTTGTGAGGATTAAATCAGATTTTTTAAATGTCATTGAAATTTGTTCAATTCTTCCAAGTTTGTTTCATGGTTCTGTTTGAATTTGTTTTGAAGAACCAGAATGACCTTGGAATAGATACTTTATTTAAGTTGGAGAAACTTAAAAATATGCTTGAAGAAAGTAAGGTTTGCTCAAAGGGAAAAAAAGAAATCTCTAAAGCAATATATAGTCTGAGTCACTTTCTGAAAGTTGCTTTTCTTCAAGACATTTTTTTTTTCACACTATGGCATTGAGGTGCCATAGAGGGGAATATGATTTGTTCATTCAAATGGAAATCCCATACAAAATATTTGCTCAGGATCTTGCTTCTTAAAGATGAGTCCAAGAACCATCTGTTGTCAGGGATGCTGAGGTACCTTTTTACAATGCAGCTTCTTGTGCATGACCTCTGACCCACCAAATCTATGTGTTATCAAGATTCTCAGGTGACTTTTCTGAACTCTAAAACTTTGAGACTACATATTCTAAGGAAATAAAATGGCTAGTTATTATATCATTTCAGTTTAGGCCTCTATGATGAGATTTAGGTTAAAAAAAAAAAACATAAAAAGCATTTCAAGGATCTTTGAATTTGGAGTCCAGCATTGCATGAGGGAGAAAATAATTCCACCTTATAGTTACTATCAAGAATGAAAGTATCCCCATGCATATATCATAAAATTTGGCTTTACCTCATTTTTGGTATTGCTTTTTAACTTATAAGATCTATGTCCTTTGAGTACATAGATACAGAGACAGAATTGGGAAAGGCTGTTTACATGAATTCGTTCAGTGGCTGTGATGTCACATCACACAATAGCTTTTAACTGCAGTAATGTATGGAAATGGGAGTAGGACCATAAAGAAGGCTGTTCAGTTCAGTTCAGTTCAGTTGCTCAGTCGTGTCTGACTCTTTGCGACCCCATGAATTGCAGCACGCCAGGCCTCCCTGTCCATCACCAACTCCCGGAGTTCACTCAAACTCATGTCCATCGAGTCGGTGATACCATCCAGCCATCTCATCCTCTGTCGTCCCCTTCTCCTCCTGCCCCAAATAAGGCTGAGTGCCAAAGAATTGATGCTTTTGAACTGTGGTGTTGAAGAAGACTCTTGAGAGTCCCTTGGACTGCAAGGAGATCAAATCAGTCCATTCTAAAAGAAATCAATCTTGAATATTCATTAGAAAGACTGATGTTGAAGCTGAAGCTCCAATACTTTGGCCACCTGATGCAAATGGCTGACTCTTTAGAAAAGACCCTGATGTTGGGAAAGATTTAAGGCAAGAGGAGAAGGGAATGATAGAGGACGAGATGATTGGATGGCATCACTGATTCAATGGACATGAGTTTGAGCAAGCTCTGGGAGACGATGAAGGACAGGGAAGTCTGGCATGCTACAGTCCATGGGGTTGCAAAGAGTCGGACATGATTGAACAACAACAACAACCAGAGTAAATAGAATTAAGAATATTGCAATACTATTATGAAAGAAAACTAAGAAAGGGGAAAATAAAAGCAATTTTTCTAAATACAGAAAATAAAACAATGATTTTAGTTGGAATTAACACCCTTCAAATAAATATATGAATTATTACTTGTGAAATTAATTATTGGGTAGGAAAAAATCTCAGAAGAGCATTATATGGAAGCACTATTCATTATTTAGAAATGGAATAGATGCTCTATTGCATTGTTTCCATCCCTGATTTATGTCTCTATAACATCAGTTGCACAAAAAAAGGATGTTTTCCAATAAGCTAAATTGAGTGGACAATAGGTGAATAAGTAGAACGATTTCTACACAAAGACCTACAGGTAGTGGAAAATGAGGATTAAAACACACCAAGAAAGATAATTCTATTATAAGATACACTAATATATTTAAAAGTTTTTAACTAGATGATTATGTACAGTAGGAAACATGGATGTTTGTTTTTCTTCTTCGGTTTTAGACATATATAAGTTCAGTTAAATTTCCTAAAAATAGCAAAATTTTCCTAGCACAAGCTTTACTTTATATCTGAAGCTGAGCTATGTCTCTTAATTTGGCCTCATTATAACCCTATTTTATTGAAATATAGAATAATTGTCATCCTTTCTGTACTTTTCCAATGTCTCAGTTTGCTTTTAAAGTATTTTACATTACAGAAGTTTCACAATCAAATGCTAACAAGAGAAAAATTTGACACAAAATAGCACTTTGGCAGAAAGGAATCAAAGAGATTGACGTTTCTTGTTGTGGATCCAGCAATCACTTGAATCAAAATTATGCTTTTATCATGTTCCCCAGAGAATTCTTATTCATATTTTTAAAGATTATGTTTTGAGAAACATATTTAATGGAAATAAAGCTGCTTTCAATGAGCAGTTCAGAATGACATCATAATAAATAAATGAACCCAGTGAGCATCAAGTTGTATTCTATTACATATATAATGCACTTGGAAATAGCACCATAAAATACATGTTTATAGCTTTTGCTTCAGCTGGATTGATCTATGTTACTCTCACCTTCTACAGTTCCAAAATAGGTACACTCTTCCAGTATTTTAGTCATCCAGCTATTTTCCTATACAAAGCAAACGACTCCCACCATTCTTGAAACATCTTGATTAACAGTCTCATCACCAGTGAGTCTACCTGCCTCATCTGGGCTCATACTGTATCTAAAAGAAATGACCTTCCAGAAAATAACCAACAGATACTTACTGATCTCACAATCTGTCCTGCATTTGTTTACACAGACAAGTCTATTCCCCTCCATCACCTCAGGGTTCCTCTATGAATGCTTTGCAGACACTTGGAAAATAAAAAGTGGCTAAGGTAGATGAAACATGTTAATATAGCCTACCTTATTATTACTCTTTTTGTCAGTTGGCTTTCTGTGTTCCACTTAATATTAGATAGGAAATGATCAATGTCTGCCTCATTTTCAGCATTGGTTTAAAGTAAAAGAATCAGGGTACACATTTTTCTTTAAGAAGTACATTGCCACTTTTCCTGGTCACAATGGGCAGTGTATCTGGTCCTGTTTTATCACTACTGTATGGCTTAAATTTTATTTCTGAAAAATTTCTGATAATTTATTTTATACCAATGGCTATATTTTGAAGAGCCAATGCATATTTGAAGGATCAATGCATATTTCAGGGCTCAAATATGCCCTGAAAATTTATAAGAACAGGACTTTGCAATTTGATAAACTATTATTCATAGGCATGTCTGACATATTATAAGACAATTCTTCACAACACTCTAACATCTCTAGATTGAATCTTCGTAGACACTATAAATTTATTTTTAAACTATATGCATAAGAAATTGATTTTAGAGGAAGTATGGAGATTTAAATATCTATCATTTGAATGTGCCTTTAGGGGCTTCATGACTGAACAGATAAATGGTGGTTACAGTAAGCAAAACTTTTGTAATGCTAAGAAATGAAAACAAGTTTGATTCACAGCAGTGGCAGGTTTGTAGTAGCAACTGTACCAATTAGCATCAGAAAAACAGCTCCTCTTCCATGGGGTAATGACTGATATAGATAATCACAGGGATAATATTAAATGATATTGAGTCTAGCTTCCCCTGATGTCTCAGTGATAAGGAATCACCTGCAGTGCAGGAGGCTCAGGAGATGTAGGTTTGGTCCATGGGCTGGGAAGATTCTCTGGAGGAGGGCATGGCAACCGACTCCAGTATTCTTGCTTGGAGGATCTCAATGACAGAGGAGCCTGGCGGGCTACAGTCCATAGGGTACAAAGAGTTGGAAATGACTGAGGTGACTTAAAGTGAAGAGGAACTAAAAAGCCTATAGACAATATTGAAAGAGGAGAGTAAAAAAGCTGGCTTAAAACTCAACATTCAAAAAACTAAGATCATGGCAACTGGTCCCATCACTTCATGGCAAATAGACGGGGAACAATGGAAACAGTAAAACAGACTTGATTTTTGGGGGCTCCAAATCACCACAGTTGGTGACTGCAGCCATGATATTAAAAGATGCTTGCTCCTCGGAAGAAAAGCTATGACCAACCTTGACAGCATATTAAAAAACAAAGACATTACCTTGCCAAAAAAGGTCCATCTAGTCAAAGCTATGGTTTTTCCAGTAGTCATATGTGGATGTGAGACTTGGACCGTAAAGAAGGCTGAGTGCCAAAGAATTGGTGTTTTTGAACCTTGGTGTTGGAGAAGACTCTTGAGAGTTCCTTGGACTGCAAGGAGATCAAACCAGTCAATCCTAAAATAAATCAATCCTGAATATTCATTGGAAGGACTGATGCTGAAGCTGAAGCTCCAATACTTTGGTCACCTGATGCAAAGAACTTATTGATTGGGAAAGATTGAAGGCACGAGGAGAAGGAGACGACAGAGGATGAGATGGTTGGATGTCATCAATTTGAGTGGGCTCTGGGAGTTGGTGATGGATAGGAAAGCCTGGCTTGCTGCAATCCATGGGGTCAAACAGTTGGACACAACTGAGTGACTGAACTGACTGACTTTTTGTTCAAAAATAAAATTCTAAATTTGTTGTCAATAGATGCTTCTTAAATTGGTCTTTTTCTAACAGACACATAGAAATAAAATGGTCCTGCAATGAGTATACTAATATGTGTCGAGTGGTAGTGTAAATCAAAGTTAAATAAAGGACCTAGTTCAAATTTTATTCAGGCATATTTATTCATTGCCAATATATCCCAGTAGGTCTATTTCCTCATTATAGAGATTCTCCTCTAGGAAAAGTTAAAGTTATGAGACTACTTTAAAACTTCCACTTTACCTTTTCTGTAATAGGAAATGCAAGGCTTTTGGGATACCAGTTAAGAGCTCTTGATAGCCACATAATGGGCATTTTCTATCTTTACAATGGAAATTCTCTTATAATTTTACATTTTGAATTTCTCCTGAGCAACTCGTTTCCATTAAATATTTTGTTTTGTTTTCCATTTCAAAGGTAAATAAATCACATTGAGCTTACTTTTTAATCCCAAGTACTTTTCCCTTGAATTGGAGGAGTAACCATGACCACATTAAACTAAGGTAGAAATTTCTTACTGATGAGGCTTTGAATGATGAAGTAAAAATTTTCATATGAAATATTTCACTGAAGTCCTACAAAATCCTGTGAGTTGGGCATATGCGATCCCCATAGGCCACTTTAACAGATGATGTGACTTTAAAAAGTTTGCACAGTCAGGATATGACAAGAACACTGATCTTGTCCATTCCTTATAAAGTGCATTGTTTTACTTCTGGGTCCAAAATAAATATAAATAGATAGTTAAGCCAAATTTACAACTTGTAAATGGTTTAGGAACTAATGAGGCATTTATATAAGCTATTGACACACTTCAAATTATCCTCATAGTAATGTTAAGTGTTGATAGGTTAGACATTTTTAATTAAATGGTTGTCTATGGAGTAGAATCAGGAGCAAGGGTCTAGGTTCTACTAAGTATGAGTTCTGTGACCTTGGCCAAGTTTCTTACTATTTCTGAGCCTTCATTTTCTCATTTGGAAAATGGGAATAGCAGCATCAACCTCAACTATTCTGAACATCTAAATGACAATGACTTAGTAAGCACAGATGAAAATGCTTAGCATGAAACTTAACAGGTATCAAAGTCTCATTTCAATGTTAGCTGGAATTTCTGTCACTTATCTGAAAAATTGCCACAAAAATGTGAGTTATTCAAACCTCTTAGGGTTTTGTCATTTTCAGAACATCCCTGATAATGCCATATTATGAAATTTTTAATAATTATAGAAGTATAGGTCACTAATTCTGAATCACCATTAAGAAGAATACAAAATGCTATGAATCTGATATGAAGCCAATTTTATAGCTATTTTTAAAAATAATAGGTTGACTCCTGGGGTTTATTATTATACCATTGCCTGTTGAGTTAACATAGTTCGTGGCCCTATGCCTCCTCATGCACTTAAAGCATGTATTCAATATGCCAATAAAACATAAATTGTCTTCTGTTAATCTAATAAATAACACACTCAGGAGTTTTGAGAAACACCTGAAATGTATTAAAGCTGTTTCTAATAACTTTCAAAATTCAGATTACAAATCAAACATGATTGGTATTGTAATTAACATTAGCACACATGAAATAAAAAATTCTGTGAATAAAAATAGATTTACCACTCAATGAACATATATTAATAAAATGAATATTGACAGATCTTTCTTTTCACAATAGAAAAATATTTCTGCATCTAATTTCAGCAATAAAAATAAAATATTTATTTTTTTATTTTTTGACTTTAATTCAAAAAGTTCATAGTAAATAAGAAAAATTTCTTACTTCATAAAACTTTGACAGAGAGTACACTAGAGAGCCTAAACAGGAGAAAGCTAGAATTCCTTGGGAAATAATATTTTAAAGAATCAAAATTATAAATATAATGGAGTGCAAACACATCACAGGTAGATATAATCTGCAAATTTATTTTTTAACATAGTGTTTGCTATGGTTTATAAAGAAAAAAAAATAAATTCAGTAAATTATAGAAAAATCTATACCTATTAGGTTGACTGAAATTTTGAAGAATGTGTTCAGGAGTTTAATTTCTACTCTATTTCAGTAGCCTTAGTATAATTCTAGAACTGAATTGAGAGAGAGAATGAATGATTCATAACTGGGCTATACAGATAATACTGTTTTCTGCACAGTACTTTTTCCACTCAGAATTTAATATCTTCACCATAATTTTTATTCTTCTGTGATTTATAATATATTAAAGAAGGAAAATTAATCAATGAAGAGTTGAAAATAAGCACACATTTACATATCTTTTATAAAACAAATCATTTCCATGTCTAGTATTCCTCATTCTAACAAAACTCACATATAACTATAATTTAATAAACGGTCCCTTGTAAGAATATTTCCCATTTTTCCTGCAATAATCAACAATTTTCAAAAATATTGTGACTACCAGTTTTTATAATTATATGGAATTTAAATTCAAAACCATGAGTCAATTCATACTATCTAAACAAGCAGGTTTACCAAGGCAGGAGAAATGGAGGATGGGATATTCATTCTAACTGCTTTGTGCTACTTAGGGATTTAAAAATGATGTGAGGGACAAATTGGGAAGAATGAAAATAAGATTTTACTACTTTGTTACTCCTCAGTGTGTCAGTGTTCGTTTTCACTGGAGCCAGAGGGAGAGACTAATGTAGAGTGCTTTATATGATAGTTTAATTGAAAGTGTTCAGAATACAGTTTACATTTTTTAAAGTGTTTGTATGAGTATCTTAACAGATTTATTGAGATATAATAAAAAGGCCATAAAGTTCACACATTTATGTGTATAATTTATTTATTTATTTTTTTAATTTCAGCACTATCAAACATGGTCTTTTGATTATTCACTTGAATGCTCAGAATTATTTACCCAGACTCTAATTTCTTATCATGTTTTAACATCCTTTAGCTTTAAAAACTACCACCCTAACATCTATCTGATGCTTTGGGGATTGTTGAGACCAACAACAACAATAAAAAAAATTGTACAGTCTTAAGAATGAAATCCCATACATCCTCACAGCTTCCCATATTGCTAGAGAAAAGAATTCACATTTTCATATTTTCGTTGTATTGTTACTGACAATAGAAAAAAAGAATATCAACTACATGTATTCATGTGTCTCAACAATTGATATTTTGTTCCTAAGCATATATAATAAACAACTGATTAACATATACTGCATTTTCATCAGCTTGGAATTTAGAACATATTATGTTGGAAATCCTTTCTGGGTCATTTATCATAATATAATCATAAAAAATCATAACCAGAGAATGTGCTAACCATCGGACAACTGCACTCATCTTCCATGCTAGTAAAGTGAAAGTGAAAGTTGCTCAGTTGTGTCCAACTTTTTGAACCCATGAACTGTACAGTCCATGGAATTCTCCAGACCAGAGCACTGGAGTGGGTAGCCATTCCCTTCTTCAGGGGATCTTCCCAAACCAGGGATCAAACTCAGATCTCCCACATTGCAGGCATATTCTTTACCAACTGAGCCACTAGGGAAGTCAAACGATACTGAAGTGGGTAGCCTATCCCTTCTCCAGTGGATCTCCCCGACCCAGGAATCATACCAGGGTCTCCTGCATTGCAGGTGGATTCTTTACCAGCTGAGTCACAAGGGAAGCCCTCCGTCTGACCTACCATGACCCCATGCTAGTAAGGTCATGCTTAAAATCTTGTATGCTAGGCTTCAACAATATGCAAAAAAAAGAGCTTCCAGATGTCCAAGCTGGGTTTAGAAAAGGAAGAGGAACTAGAGATCAAATTGACAACATTCACTGAATTATAGAGAAAGCAAGGGAATTTCAGAAAAAAATATCTGCCTGTTTTATTAACTACACTAATGTCTTTGTGTGGATCATGACAAACTGTGGACAGCTCTTAGGAAATGAGAACACTGGTTCATCTTACCTGTCTCCTGAGAAACCTGTATGTGGGTCAAGAAGCAACAGTTAGAACCCAGTATGTAACAACCGATTGGTTCAAAATCGAGAAAGGAGTACGACAGGGCTGTCTGCTGTCACCCTGTTTGTTTAATCTATACACTGAACACATCATGAGAAATGCCAGGCTGGATAAGTTACAGGCTGGAATCAAGATAGGCGGGAGAAACAACAGCCACAGATTTGTGGATGATATCACTCTAATGGCAGAATGTGAAGAGAAACTAAAGAACCTCTTGATGATGGTGAAGGAGGAGAGTGAAAGAGCCGACTTAGGACTAAATACTAAAAAAAAAAAAAAAAAAAACAAAACAAAAAAAAAAACCTAACCCAGGTCTCCCGCATTGTAGACAGACGCTTTACCATCTGAGCCACCAGGGAAGTCCTAAAATCAAGGCATCCAACCCCAATACTGCATGGCAAATAGAGGGGGAAAAGGTGAAAGTAGTGACAGATTTCCTTTTCTTGGGCTCCAAAATCACTACGGAAGGTGACTGCAGCCATGAAATCAGAAGACGATTGTTTCTTGGCAGGAAAGTGATGACAAACCTAGACAGTGTGTTTAAAAGTAATTCTATATTTTGCATCTGATTGTCTGTCCTTGCATCCAACCATTTATCCCTCCATTCATCTATCCTTCAGCCTATGATTTTGTTTTATTGAATTGTGGAATACTAATTTCCATGCTATAGTAATTAGCATGAATAAACTCTTGAACATTTATTGTGTAAAAAAGAAAAAGAATATCATCTAATGGTGTTGATACAAACAGAGGAAAGGGGACCATCATGTTATGAAGTTCTTTAAAAAATATTTCTTGCATTGGATTAGAATGTAAACCAGCAAATGTGGTACAATATGATGTTACATTGGGTTCCAGTGCAATTTGGCCAGAAATTACAAGGAAATCATAAGTAACTTCCAACATGCAATGGAACATTTATTTTCATTCAAAATATTTATTATTTGCTTATCATACTTAGTAGGTATGCTCCTAGGTACTGTATATATAAAGACAGTTATGTAAAAGCCTTACACTTGCAGGATTTATAACCTACTTTCCTGGTATTTAGGTTAAATACTCTTTTATGGGAAGCAAAGTATTATTATTAAAAAGTCCATTTAAAAACATGAGGAAACTGATGCTCAGAACTGTCCATTGACTTGTCCCAGGTCACACAACTAGAAAGCCTCAAGGAGCAAGAATTCAGACTCAAACAGTCTAACTCCAGAGTCCATACTTTTACAAAAATGGGCTCTGTACATAGAGTGTTTTCTATAGTGAATACTTAATAAGTAAAGAAAGCTTTAGAACATAATTCCAGTAGACTATGGAATTTTATCCTGGGAAATCATTCGACCATGTTTCAAATTTATGTCAATAAAATGATAAGCAATATAAAAAAAGACAAACCTTCTATTCACATCAGTATCTTGCTGTATGTTATGAAAATATATTTTTTAAAGTATGAATTCCAGCTTTCCTACAAAGTAAAAATAATTGAATTTCTCATTGCTATAACACTTAATGTTGTCCATGCGTGTGTGTTTAGTTGTTCAGTCGTGTGTGACGCTTTGTGACTCCATGGACTGTAGCCTGCCAGGCTCCTTTGTCCATGGAATCTTCCAGGCAAGAATACTAGAGTAAATTGCCATTTCCTACTCAAGTAACTGAAAAAGAACAAATGAATGAACTTGTCTTTCAGGTCATTGAAACTTTGGCATGTAAGTATCAATAAGAGCTCTAATTTGATGCCAAATACTTGTTAATTTTGAAATTTAAATCATACCAACAATCATTAAGGTTAAACTTAATATAATTAACAAAATGTTTTTCAGTTGTGCTAAAATCATTAATCTTATACAATAAATTATGGAAAATGCTATAATAAATATGAAAAGGAACAATCATTTTAACAAATATAAAATGTTGGTGATACATTTATTTTTAATAAAAAATGCATTTTTCTCTACAGATGTCAGTATTTTCCATATAT
Organism: Bubalus kerabau; assembly: GCF_029407905.1. NCBI lineage: Eukaryota > Metazoa > Chordata > Mammalia > Artiodactyla > Bovidae > Bubalus > Bubalus kerabau. Next base: position 52,677,985 of record NC_073647.1, on the reverse strand, counting down.
AAATGCAATTCATATCTTTCAAATGCTAAATTCACTATTGCTATACTAGGAATTTGAATTTTGTGAATCTCCTTGAATTCCCTAGGAGATCCCTTAAAACTGCACTCAACATGAAAATATAACAGCTAATGCTATAAAATGAATTTATTTTCTAATAGATATTTTCAGATGGTATTTTTAACAAAAAAGTGTGATCTTTAACCAAAAAGTCAGAAACAAAAATTGGCAGCCAAAAGTTGCCACTTTTAGCTTCTCTGGGTAAGAAAGTATGCAAAAAGTAAGTACATCCCTTTTTAGTACTTACTATAACAAAGCTTTGAATTGTCTGGTAATAAATATGTGACTCATATATATTCAGTTCAGTTCAGTTGCTCAGTCATGTCTGACTTTTTGCAACCCCATGAATTCCAGCACACCAGGCCTCCCTGTCTATCACCAACTCCCGGAGCTTACTCAAACTCATGTCCATTGCGTCAGTGATGCATTCCAACCATCTCATCCTCTGTCATCCCCTTCTCCACCCGCCTTCAATCTTGCCTAGCATCAGGGTCTTTTCCAAGGAGTCAGTTCTTTGCATTAGGGGGCCAAATGTTGGAGTTTCAGCTTCAACATTAGTCCTTCCAAGGAATATTCAGGACTGCTTTCCTTTGGGATGGACTGGTTGGATCTCCTTGCAGTCCAAGGGACTCTCAAGAGTCTTCTCCAACACCACAGTTCAAAAGCATCAATTCTTCGGCACTCAGCTTTCTTTATAGTCCAACTCTCACATCCATACATGACTACTGGAAAAACCATAGCCTTGACTAGATGGACCTTTGTTGGCAAAGTAATGTCTCTACTTTTTAATAAGCTGTCTAGGTTGGTCATAGCTTTTCTTCCAAGGAGCAAGCATCTTTTAATTTCATGGCTGCAGTCATCATCTGCAGTGATTTTGAAGCCCCCCAAAAATAAAGTCTCTCACTGTTTCCACTGTTTCCCCATCTATTTCCCATGAAGTAATGGGACTGGATACCATGATGCAAGTTTTCTGAATTTTTAGTTTTAAGCCAATTTTTCACTTTTTAAGCCTCTTTCACTTTGATCAAGAGGATCTTTAGTTTCTCTTTGCTCTTGCCATAAAGGTGATGTCATCTGCATATCTGAAGTTATTGATATTTCTCCTGGCAATCTTGATTCCAGCTTGTGCTTCATCCAGCCCCATATTTCGCATGATGTAATCTGCATATAAGTTAAATAGGCAGGGTGACAATATACAGCCTTGATGTATTGCTTTTCCAGTTTGAAACCATTCTGTTGTTCTTTGTCCAATTCTAACTGTTGCTTCTTGACCTGCATACAGATTTCTCAAGCAGGTCAGGCTGTCTAGTTTTTCCATCTCTTTAAGAATTTTCCAGTTTGTTTTGATCCACACAGTCAAAGGATTTGGCATAGTCAATAAAGCAGAAGTAGATGTTTTTCTGGAATTCTCTTGCTCTTTCAATGATCCAGCAGATGTTGGCAATTTGATCTCTGGTTCCTCTGCCTTTTCGAAATTCAACCTGAACATCTGGAAGTTCACAGTTCACGTGCTGTTGAAGCCTGGCTTGGAGAATTTTGAGCATTACTTTGCTAGCGTGTGAGATGAATGCAATTGTTCCGTAGTTTGAGCATTCTTTGGCATTGCCTTTCTTTGTTATTGGAATGAAAACTGACCTTTTCCAGTCCCGTGGCCACTGCTGAGCTTTCCAGATTAAATGTTAAGTACCTTGAATTCACTCATTAAAACTGGATAGCTTGGTCACCAAGAAAGAATTTTTTTGGTTTCATTTATTTTGAGTTGTATCATATAAACTGGAAGTTCTGCAGTCTCAAAACTTTAAAAGGAATGAGTGTTTGAGAGAAAGAACACTTTTCACATGACTAAAGTGAGAAAGTAGCTGTAAAGGAGGAGATAAAATGTATTTTCTTGAAAACAAAAGTTTCACATCACTTTGTAAGCAATAATTAATAGTATTTTGGAAGGATATATTTTCATATGATCATACGACATCTCCAAACCTCAGTAAATTAGACTATCCATCATTTCTCCTGAACTATGAAAGTCCTGCACTTGAAGACATTCACAAGTTGGTATATAACTAAGAATCAACATGTGATATTGAGATTAATATTACTTTAATCTGAAAAAAAATTAGTCAGCAAACATTCTTTTCCCTCCTGTACATCCAACTGCAGTGAATCCATCCATCTTTCATTTAAGGTGCATCCACAAAAGGAGGACTGTGTAGCCCAAAGTGGCTCCTGTGCATATATCTACTTTGTTTTTTTTTTTTTTAATTGTAATTTTTTTTTATTGGAAAACAAATATACAACTTGGAATGGATTTGAGGCAAATTGTGCCATAAGCAGATTTTCTTTAAGTGGCTAAAACAAAGTTTAAAAAGCAAGTTAACAATAAAAGAAAATGTTTCTGGTATAGGACCAGCAGTACAAAAAAATAGTGTACGAGTACCTGGATAAAACACGCGTTTTGCAATAGTGCAACTTTTAAGTACATATTGTTGACTGTCCGTAGTCCATGCAGAGTTACAACTCCACACTTCAACAACAACATGCTGACAGTTCCTAAAGAAAACTACTCAAAAAAAAAAAAAAAAAAGGCATAACCCAGATGTTCCCTCATTTGACCAACTCTATCTAAGTTTAGTTGTGCAGAAGGGCTTAGATATATCCAAAGTAAGCCACATGCAACATGTTACTTGATCAATTTTCTAAAATAAGGTTTCAGGACAATGATAGTAAGATAAGGGAAGAAAACATGGAGGAATGAAGTCCTAATTACTATACATGCATATTTTTTTTTGACAGTAGGGGGAAACCTTTTACAGATAAGTTACAAACAAAGAAAAGGCAAATAAACAATTTTGTACAAGAAATTTAACACATTCTGTACAATGTCTGCACTTTGCTGTTATCATTTGTACAAACTCTTCATAGTTTACTTGACCATCACCATCAATATCTGCTTCCCTGATCATTTCATCAACCTCTTCATCTGTTAACTTCTCTCTAAGGTTTGTCATCACATGGCGGAGCTCTGCTGCACTAATATAGCCATTGCCATCCTTATCAAACACACGGAATGCTTCTCTAATTTCTTCTTCACTGTCTGTATCTTTCATTTTTCTTGCCATCATTGTCAGAAATTCCGGGAAGTCAATTGTGCCATTACCATCAGCATCTACTTCATTAATCATGTCCTGTAACTCTGCTTCTGTGGGATTCTGCCCAAGAGACTTCATTACAGTTCCCAATTCCTTTGTTGTTATAGTCCCATCACCATCCTTGTCAAATAGTGAAAAAGCTTCTTAGAATTCTGCAATCTGCTCTTCAGTCAGTTGATCAGCCATGCTGCAAGCGCTACCGGTCTCCAGGACGCAATCACATAACCACTCAGCTCGCTCGCTCCACTCGGACTCGCATATATCTACTTTGATTTTGACAATTCATTGAGCTGGATAACGTTTGCTTTCTTCAAGGCTGTTAAAACCTTCTTTTCTAGCTGCTTGAAAATGCATTGTGTGAATGTTTCTAAATTCAACTTCCAAAAATATGTCTCTGTATTCTTACCACCATGGGTTTCAAATTTCTCTCTTGAAAATGGATAGGGGAAACTATTTACTATGACTTTTTAGAAAAAACAACAAAAGAAAAAATATTATTCACCTTTCTATATGTTACCTGGAAATGTAAGCCATAAATATACCCTGTTTATGTTATAGTATGCCACATATCAGCTTTTAATATATAGTATGATCACACATGGGGACTTTCCAGGTGGTGCTAGTGGTAAAAATCCTGCCTGCCAATGCAGGAGATATAAGAGACATGGATTCCATCCCTGGGTATAGAAGATTCCCTGGAGGAAGTCATGGCCACTCACTCCAGTGTTCTTGCCTAGAGAATCCCATGGACAGAGGAAACCAATGGGCTACAGTCCACAGGGTCAGAAAGAGTAAGACATGACTGAAGTGACTTAGCACGCATGCATGCATGATCACACCACATCCCAGAACAAGTGAAAATACAACTAAGCAAAGGGACAGTGCTAAAGTACATAAAAACAGAATCATCTTGAATGTATTGATGATCAAAGAAGCTGGAAGCTAGATTGATCCAGAGGCCCAGTAGTGACTCAACCTATGTGTATAGAACAAGACTAAATAAGACAAAAAGAGAATGGCTGAAGTGGAATCCCAATGTTTCCCAGGAAAACCTGAAACACAAATATATGATTTGCATTGACCCTAAGGAATGCAATGGTGTGGCTCGAGCTGACTAGTACCTGCTTGTGAGAGTAACAAGATATCTTTATAATGATATCTTATATTTTAATGTTTTTTGAAATGTTATCTCCTTTGCTTGATATATCGTCTGTTATAATATGCAGTATAAGGCTATATAAAATATGCTAAAGTGATTACAGTAATAATAATACTACAATTTATATTTGGAAATGTAAGATTATTATCGATTCTTTCAAGATTTAATATAAAGTTTATCTTTCTTGGTTATTGTTAAATACAATGCCTAAGGATCCCTTCTGTAATTAAGTGAAAGATGAAATGGGCATGAGAAGGCTGAGAACATGTGACCATATTGATGCAAATAAAGGAGTCCCCAAATAACTCATTTTCCTGTCTAATGCTTTGACTTTTAGCACCATTGTACTTACATTAATCAGAAAACATTGTAGTGGTAACTGCACTAAATCACAGGACCTTTCTTCAAATAACAAGAATTCACTCATTTGATCTTGACCATAGGTTGATAAGAAACATACCAAATGCTTGTGTATTTTCCTCACAGCTACTGGCTATGGGCAGGTAGATAACCTACATGCAGAGAATAACAACCACCACAACAAATACAATAAACACCTGTGTAATCAAAAGTATAAGGTGGGAAAAAGCAAACTCAAAGTCAGAAGCTAAAGTTGAACAGATTTTTAACTGCCACATATTTATACTTTAAAAGTCTATGTTTACTTAGCGTTATAATAAAGCCATGGAAACTTTCTGCCTCCTCTTACTTATATTATTAGTTATGCATTTAGAAATTCAGGAATCCCTTTCTAAACTTTTTTTTTAACTATATATATATACATCCATTAAATATACAGATATATGATCTCATTTTATCTAGAAAGGGAGGAGTTGGCAACATTATAAAGCATTTGCAACTAAATTTCTTTTTGGAAAATAAATCAAAACAAAAACAAATCCTGTAAACACAATATACATATATTCATCTCAATTCCGCCTTCAGCTCCTGTCAGTGAAAACATTAATAGACAACATAGTCATCAGAATTACTTTGTCACAGTTCTGCAGAGATTTTGCTAATTCTTTTCAAGTCTATTTCATTAGTTGGAAAAAATAAATATTTTGAAAAGTCAAATCCTGATTTATAAGTGGGGATTTGAATAAATTACATCCTTCCCATGTTCAATGAACTTTAAAAGAATTTCACTACAACCCATTGCCAGACAACTAGGCTCTATCCTTAAGAATTTTGACAACATACTTATGTTAAATCAACAAGTTGAACAAATACTTTACCGAGTATTTCAGCCTTGTAAGATTTTAAATAAGTGGAAATTCTCTCATTAACTCTATCAATCATCTATAAATACAAGATTATACATACCTAATACATTGATGCTGCTATTTTAGACCTCCAGAAAGTTATGTCTAGTATAGTATGGTTGTCAGTAAAGCTCAACCACTTAAATGCAAATTAAAGTTTTATATTGGATTTGTATATGACTGAACTTTTGTGAGGATTATATGTCATTTTGACTGATAAATTGACAACTTGCTATTTCTGTGAAGTTTTTTTTTTTTTTTCATAGTGAACATTTGCTTATAAATTATAGCAGCCAATTTTCATTTTGTGTGTATTGATTTTCTTTTTCTAGCTCTATGTTTTAAATTTATCACTGTGGGCCAATTACCCATGAAAGCTTGAGAAGGAAAGATAATTTAGTGCTCTGATGAAGGACTCATAGAATATCAATATATCTATTTTTGAAAAATGTTAATTCCTAAACACAAGGTTTGAAATATCTTCAAAATTATGGGCCTTATGGGAGAGCACGCCTAACAGTCTCCTAAAGACATTTTAGGCCCTCTGCTGTGCATACATTCAATGATTTACACCCCAGTCCTCTACATTTTGTAAACCATTACACAGTTGCACTGACAAGGAAACAAATAGAACAATAACCACTAATTGCAGTAATTGCAGTTAAACTTTACTAAAAAAAAGTCAATAGAAGTAAAATGTGTTAAAGAAATTGTATATTTAAGCACTTTTGTTCTTAGTGTGCTAACATACCAGAGACAATAATTAATTTCTAAAAAAATAATATACTCTATTGCTTTTTAACTATATATGTATCAACATTAATATATGAGTGTCATCCCTTTTAAGCCGAAAGCTAGGGCATTCAATAACAGCATGAAAGTTTCTACCATCTGAAAAATGCATAGTTATATGTAAGTTACCTACAATGGTACAATAAACTGAAAATCACTGAAATGTGTTATTTAAAAAATTAACAATGGTACTGCTTCCTGAACTATAGGGTTTTGGTTTTTTTCAGAATTATTTGCTTTTGGAAATAGCTACTCACTAGCAAAATGTAGTTCATTGATAGAAAATCATTGTATAGTATATATGTTACTATAAAAACCCATGTTAGATGTTCATTAGAAGAAAAGAACAGATGTTCATTAGAAGAAAAGAACAGATGTGTTTTCATCTGAGTCATGTATTTTACATAAAGAACTCTTGAGAAAGATAAATTTAATACAGATTAATTTTCCAGTAACATCTATATATATGTTTTTAAAAAGTAAGCATAGCTCATATTTATTCAAGTCAGAAATTCTGATCATTCATTAAAGAACATGACAGCACCCCACTTCACAGTATATACTAATTTAATAAGTGAATATTTTAAGATATTATAGGCTTTTTATAGACACTATTTCCTAATGTTGAACATTAAACTTTAATGCATTACATGGGAAATATTCACACTCATGTTCTTATCACATATATTTTAATTAAAAAGCATTTTGGTAAATTATTTGTTTTATAATTATATCACATTTATGAATAATTATTTTTAAACTATAATATTGGTTATTTATATGGTACTCATTCACCCTTTTACAATACCAAATATATACAGTTTATTACTGTAAATTGAAGTTCAGGGAATATAACCCAGAATTATTTACTCTTTTACTGGCCTAACTACCAAAGCTCATCAACTTACACTGCCTTTTACTAATGTGAAAACTTAAGGAGTGCTTCCTTGGTAGTCCAGTGGTTAAGAAGCTGCCTTGCAATGCGGGGGAAACTGGTTCAACCCCTGGTCCAGGAAGATCCCACATACCACTGGGCAGCTAAGCCCTCACACCACAACTGCTGCTGCTACTGCTGCTGCTAAGTCACTTCAGTCGTGTCCGACTCTGTGTGACCCCAGAGAGGGCAGCCCACCAAGCTCCCCCGTCCCCGGGATTCTCCAGGCAAGAACACTGGAGTGGGTTGCCATTTCCTTCTCCAGTGCATGAAAGTGAAAAGTGAAAATGAAGTTGCTCAGTCGTGTCTGACTCTTCGCGACCCCATGGACTGTAGCCTACCAGGCTCCTCCGTCCATTGGATTCTCCAGGCAAGAGTACTGGAGTGGGGTGCCATTGCCTTCTCCACAACTGCAGAGCCCATGAACTCTGCAGCCTGTGAAGTCACCAAAATGAGGATCCCACATGGCAACTAGAGTGTAGCCCCACTTGTCACTACTAGAGAAAAGCCCATACAGCATTGAAGACCCAGCACAGCCATTAAAAAAAAAAAAACAACACATATTTTTAAACAATACATATCTTTAAAAGAAACTTAGAGAGAAGCAGATATCCTGGACTGTGATTTCAAAACCCTGAATACTTGTATAACCAAATTATGATATTGTTTGCACTGGATTATTATGAGACAAAATATCAAGGTGAAAGTAGATTGTTCTCATCATGAGACAGTACCATTAAGGTGATTGTGTAAGAAACAACTTTACTTAGGTTTTATATTTCATAGTCTACTATATGAACAAGTCTACTTTTCAAAGTGTTATTTTTAAAAAAATGATCAATAACATAAGCAGTAACTCCTAAAACATTCAAAATCATGAACCATAATGCCAAAGTTTTGAAACTACTGAAAAAAGAATTGTTTTTATCATTTTCAAAATGCATTAATCTTTAGTGCAATCTTTGCCCCACCAGAAAATGTAAAAATGTAAAACATCTCAGTTACTATTTAGAAATACAAAAGCTTAAAATTTACTTATTGTAGCTTTTTATGTTTTTTTGACATGATTTTTCAATATTAATCAAGTGCTCATTGTAAAATGAGCAAATAAATCAGGTAAGATTTCTTTTTGTGTAATAAGTGATAAAGTAAGGTTTTACCATAAAAAACTATGAATTAAATATTTGATAACATTTTTGAAATTCAAAAGTTTTCTCTTGATTTCCAGAAACACTTAATGCTACCTAAAGGTAATAACAGTTTCAAAATGTACTCCTTCTTCCTGATTTCTTTGCAAGGAAGATTCCTGAAATAGCATATGTTACAATAAGTCCAAAGAATAACTCACCTAATATCAGACTGAATTGGTAACCTAAACAAAATAGATATGGTAGTCCCTGAAATATGATGGATCTGGGAGCATTGTGACAAAAGAATCTAAATGATATGGCAGCCCCACAATCTCATATCCATTATAAATGCCTCATCTACTCCAATTTCTGATGATGTCACATATTTTAGATTTTAACTACATAGAGGGAGAAATTTCATCCTCACTTGACTGCCCAAAATGAGGTGGAGATGAGTAGTAATACAGTGAACTGAGATGAAAAGGCAGTTAAAAAGGAATGTGGGGAGGATTTGAGCATTAAAGTATTACTGATTATGTTCACTTAATTACCTGTGGGAGGGATGATAAAAGGCACATTGGACTTTGAATATAATCTTTAAGCACTTCATAATCAGTAAACTTGCTTTGCTAGTGCCCTCCTAAGGAGCAGAGTCACTGAAGTCTCTTTTAATCAGTAGTCATCCTATCCTGTCTTGTAGAAGATGTGCATTTTACCAACAAACTAAGCCAGATTTTCCAGATACATAAGCTACTCCTGGGAAGTATAATAACCATTTATGGAAGCTACATTAATTCTTTCAGGCACTGAAGCAGTAATTTTCAATGGTATCCTCTGGCCACCGAAAAGACAAGAAAATGTCAAAATCAACAGTGTATGTAGGTTGCTCAAAACAGCTCATTGAGTCTCCCTTCCAACTTGGCATAATTTGTAGTTTAAGCAAAAAATCTCAAAAGGAGAGAACAGACAACATGTTGTTGCTTTGCCTGTGTTTGGGGCCTCCTTTGTACCATTGTTTATACCTGTTGAGTCTTAGGGTCTCAGAAGACCACAAAGCAGAAAGTAATTTGTGACTATTTCAGCCTCATGGGGTTCAAAACAAGGAAATATGCAAAAGAACTCAACACAATAATTCATAGAGAAGAGAATACAGCCTAATTTGAATAAGGAAAAGGTAGAAGGAGATGAGTTAAATAGAAATTACTCATATTGATAATTTGAAGGAAGATTGTATAAGGCTAGTCTAGACTATTGTAAAGACCTTAGGTTTTGGTTTAAATAAAGAGAGTTATTAGAGATATGAACAGAAGGATTAGCTGCTTTCTTTTTGAGAGTCTCTCTATGGAGGCTCTTTTGAGAATAGAGTGTGGAAAGCAAGTGGGAAAATACAGAAATGATTATGAAACTATTGAAATAATGCAGGTGAGAGATAGTAGTGGCTCAGGTTAGCCCACAAATAGTGAAAGAGACGAGAAATTGGTTGCTTAATAAATTTGGGTCTGACTTAAAGTCACAAGTAGGAAGCTTTAAAATAAATCAGATTGTTAAGCTGGCTCTAATTTTTGCTATCACTGTCTCACAGAATATGAAATATGTAATGGAACTCACAGAGAAGCTTTGGGGAAGCTTCAGCCAATTTTCAGAGACTTCCTTTACTGTGATCTTTAAATAAATTTTAACATTTACTTTTGTTTCTCTTAATTAGCTAATAAGCTTTTGATGGCACTTATTGTGCAGGAAGCTTTACACTAGACACTGTTAGATAATTAAATAATAATATTTAGAAAACTCTGTACTCAGACTGTAAAGGGAAGGTTAGTTGATAGTAAAGCTGCCTGCTGGGAGCCGGCATATTGCATATTGAGTGAGGATCTGTAATAGCTCAACTGGAATTCTATCACTGCCGGGAGCCAGCGTGAGGCACTCCGCCCATGACAAAGGTCATGAGGAAGGAGGCTCGGCATACGCAAAGGCGGGATCGAGCCTCAGGAGTCCCCCTGGAAATTCTCGAGCATCTACCCCCAAAACCAGAGTCTGCCTACTTTCTGCTTTGTGCTTTCACCTACACCTCTGACTTTACGGGGGGCTGTCCCCCACTACCTCTCTCTGGAAAAAGAGTTAGCTTACGGCTCCAGTTAATAATTCTTGGATGTGACAGTGTTTCAACCTACAAACTCCTTTGGAAATCCTCTAGCCTGCCTGAATGGGTTTTTCCGGCCACATGTGATTGTTCAGAGCCTCCCAACTGTGAGAGGCAGGAGATGTTCTAAACTGCCTAAACACAGATTCCTTTGAGTAGTTAAAAGATTGATTAGAAAATGTATTGGTGAAGGGTTTTTCACTTGTTGGGCCAATGTTTGCTGCTAAGTCTCCATACTCCTTACCTACTGTGTCCTTGGCAGTGTATTGATTGATATAATGGGTGTATAGAAATGTAAAATGCCGCTTTGTCCAATGCTTTTTGGAAGGCTGGCGCCTGACTTTGGAATAATCACCTTTAGAGAAAGATAAGTTTCTTAAAATGTTAACAGGCCTCCAGGCCAGAAGATGATGTCAATCACCTGAACTTTTGCATATGATAAGTTTGCAGGAAGAAAGCCTGGCTTGCTGCATGACTCTACCCCTTCCCCCATTATCCTCTATGCATACCTTAAGGTATAAAAACTACTTTGGAAAATAAAGTGCGGGCCTTGTTCACTGAAACTTGGTCTCCCCATGTCACTATCTCTCCCAAATTCCAGCTGAGCGTCCATCTGGAGCGCGGATGTCCTCTGTGACCATTTATTTGCCTGGGCTTCTAAGACCCACTCGAGAAGGTGTCTAAGGTGGGGCACCTTCCGCTATTCGAGAGGGCGCCTGCGGCCTCCGTGGTCAGAGCTAACCTGGTGTCACGGGTTATATTGATTTTCCGCGTAAACCAAGCCACTCAGCTTCTTTTCTCCACTGAATTTTCCTACTGAGCTATCCTTATTTCAGCCGCTTTTCTCCACTGAATTTCCTCACTGAGCTATCTTTATTCTATTACTCTTTGTATCCTTAATTAAAGTGTAATTAAGCAGTTATTCCCTGACCCTCGCCTAGCCGTCTCTCCTTCGAATACCCTGGATCAGCCGGGGCTGGTCCCCGGCAGCTGCCAGAAGAACTATTTTTTTAATTTATTTTTTACACATATTTATTTTTTTAATTTATTTTAATTGGAGGTTAAGTACTTTACAATATTATATTGATTTTGCCATACATCAACTATTAAGGAATTTAATGAGAAAGAGACAAGTCAGTCAGGATTTATCTATGACAAACTGTAAGAGAGAAAATGAAATTAATTGGTAAAAGCCTATAATTTTTAGCAAAAAAACATTAAAATGCATAACTCAGATAGTAAGAAAATTTTATAGCATATTTTCTTGCAATTCAATGTCATTGAAATAGACACATACACATATAACAATAACTTAAGTTCCATATCCTAGCCAAAACATTGAATGTTAACTCAGTTCTCTCTGGAATATTATAGTTTGGTTTATATAATTGAGTGTGAAATACTTAACTATATTTTTGCAGCTATTCTACAGGATTACATGGGCTTTCTAATGCCTCTTTCATGCATGGACTAACCACTAAGCATAAATGATAAATCAATATTCATGGATGAGTGAAAAGAAAAGTGATATGGTATCACTTTCATGCTTCTTTTGCTATAACATATACAAGATATAATAAACCTAATTTATGACTCACATTCTGTCTTTCTTGGTGATAATACACACAGTCCCTAGGGCTATTTAACTTGTTCTGCATATTTCCTATCCTTCAACTAAGAAGCAATCAATGAAAATTTCTTTGGCTCCCCGTGCTCTATATTATTTGGCTTCTATACAGCTAGTAGATGGAAATTTAGCTACTGTGAGGGCATTTAGATACCAACTAAGAGTTTTGTTAAACAGATCAACAAGAACCTTGGCTCTTGTATTCCAGTGAAATAAGAAAGCTAAATTTTATTAGATCATACCAATAATCACCAGGTTGCTATGACAATGATATAATCATTGGGACATATACATGCATAAATATAATATTCAAATAATCCACATTATGTATATGCACACATTTATATGTGTGCTGTGGGTATGCAGAAATACACATGAATACACTCACAGACATAGATTTTAGCACAAGAGAGAAGTTAGAACATATACCTCAAAAGAGATTAGACATGGTCACAAAAATGGCAGTAAATAATGCTGATGATTGTGAGAAATAAATATTCATCACAATCACATTTCCATGGAATAAAAGGCAGAGGTTGCTCAAACAGGATTAAGTGAAAACAGATACAATTCTCCTCTTTGACTCTAGAAGAATTTCTTTGCCGCTTCAGAGCAGCTCCTTGCCTCCCAATACCTGCATTCCAGTCAAGCAATAGGACACCCAGGTAACAACCAAACTCATCTTGAAGCAGATACAGCTTCTACCCTCATATGAAGGAAGAAGAATAAATCAGACAATAAGGTAGAATCACAAGCTGTCTTTTCTTCCTTCTACCCACACCCTACCCAATTTGATATAAGAACTGCAATACTCAGAAATACACACTTATAGTGGTTTAATGCCTAAAATTTGGAAAGTATTTTTCCTTCAAGTCCCAAGGGAAACCCATGAAGTTACTACATTGCTTCATTCATCAGTTCAATTCAGTTCAGTTCAGTTACTCAGTCTTGTCTGACTCTTTGCAATCCCATGAATTGCAGCATCCCAGGCCTCCCTGTCCATCAGCAAATTCCAGAGTTCACTCAAACTCATGTCCATCAAGTCGGTGATGCCATCCAGCCATCTCATCCTCTGTTGTGTCCTTCTCCTCCTGCCCCCAATCCCTCCCAGCATCAGGGTCTTTTCCAATAAGTCAATGTTTTGCATGAAGTGGCCAAAGCACTGGAGTTTCAGCTTTAGCATCAGTCCTTCCAATGAACACCCAGGACTGATCTCCTTTAGAATGGACTGGTTGGATCTCCTTGCAGTCCAGGGGACTCTCAAGAGTCTCCTCCAAGACCACAGTTCAAAACCATCAATTCTTCAGCACTCAGCTTTCTTCACAGTCCAACTCTCACATCCATACATGACCACTGGAAAAACCATAGCCTTAACTAGACAGACCTTTGTTGGCAAAGTAATGTCTTTGCTTTTGAATATGCTGTCTAGGGTGGTCAAAACTTTCCTTCAAAGGAGTAAGCATCTTTTAATTTCATGGCTGCAGTCAACATCTGCAGTAATTTTGGAGCCCAAAAAAATAAAGTCTGACACTGTTTCCACTGTTTCCCCATCTATTTCTCATGAAGTGATGGGACCAGATGCCATAATCTTAGTTTTCTGAATGTTGAGCTTTAAGCCAACTTTTTCACTCTCCTCTTTCACTTTCATAAAAAGGCTTTTTAGTTCCTTTTCACTTTCTGCCATAAGGGTGGTGTCATCTGCATATCTGAAGTTATTGATATTTCTCCTGGCAATATTGATTCCAGCTTGTGCTTCTTCCAGCCCAGCGTGTCTCATGATGTACTCTGCATATAAGTTAAATAAGCAGGGTGACAATATACAGCCTTGACATACTCCTTTTCCTATTTGGAACCAGTCTGTTGTTCCATGTCCAGTTCTAACTGTTGCTTCCTGACCTGCATATAGGTTTCTCAAGAGGCAGGCCAGGTGGTCTAGTATTCCCATCTCTTTCAGAATTTTCCACAGTTTATTGTGATCCACACAGTCAAAGGCTTTGACATAGTCAATAAAGCAGAAAGAGATTTTTTTTCTGGAACTCTCTTGCTTTTTCCATGATCCAGCAGATGTTGGCAATTTGATCTCTGGTTCCTCTGCCTTTTCTAAAACCAGCTTGAACATCTGGAAGTTTACAGTTCATGTATTGCTGAAGCCTGGCTTGGAGAATTTTGAGTATTACTTTCCTGGCATGTGAGATGAGTGCAATTGTGCGGTAGTTTGAGCATTCTTTGGCATTGCTTTTCTTTGGGATTCGAATCAAAAGTGACCTTTTTGAGTCCTATGGCCTATGCTGAGCTTTCCAAATTTGCTGGCATATTGAGTGCAGCACTTTCACAGCATCAACTTTCAGGATTTGAAATAGCTCAACTGGAATTCCATCACCTCCACTAGCTTTGTTCATAATGATGCTTTCTAAGGCCCACTTGACTTCACATTCCAGGATGTCTGGCTCTAGGTCAGTGATCACACCATCATGATTATCTCGGTCATGAAGCTCTTTTTTGTACAGTTCTTCTGTGTATTCTTGCCACCACTTCTTAATATCTTTTGCTTCTGTTAGGTCCATACCATTTCTGTCCTTTATCGAGCCCACGTTTGCATGAAATGTTCCCTTGGTATCTCTAATTTTCTTGAAGAGATCTCTAGTCTTTCCCATTCTGTTGTTTTCCTCTATTTCTTTGTATTGATCACACAGGAAGGCTTTCTTATCTCTCCTTGCTATTCTTTGGAACTCTACATTCAGATCCTTATATCTTTCCTTTTCTCCTTTGCTTTTCACTTCTCTTCTTTTCACAGCTATTTGTAAAGCCTCCCCAGACAGCCATTTTGCTTTTTTGCATTTCTTTTCCATGGGGATGGTCTTCATACCTGTCTCCTGTACAGTGTCACAAACCTCCATCCATAGTTCATCAGGCACTCTGTCTATCAGATATAGTCCCTTAAATCTATTTCTCACTTCCTCTGTATAATCATAAAGAATTTGATTTAGGTCATACATGAATGGTCTAGTGGTTTTCCCTACTTTCTTCAATTTAAGTCTGAATTTGGCAATAAGGAGTTCATGATCAGAGTCACAGTCAGCTCACGGTCTTGTTTTTTTCTGACTGTATAGAGCTTCTCCATCTTTGGCTGCAAAGAATATAATCGATCTGATTTTGGTGTTGACCATCTGGTGATGTCCATGTGTAGAGTCTTCTCTTGTGTTGTTGCAAGAGGGTGTTTGCTATATATCACTTGTTAAATCCATACAATTTTATCTCAAGCCTGGATAATAAGTGTTCCTTAAGTCTAGGGAAAAATATATTGCTTATTACACTCACCTTATCTTTTTACTTCAGTAGATGACTTTAAAACTTGCTAAGTATTCAACATTTTTTTTTCTATAAAGGAATAGATCATAAATAATTTAGGCTTTGTAGATCATAATTTGTGTTGCAACTACTCTAGTCTGGCATAGTATTGTGAAAGCAGCATAGATGACATATAAACAAATATGACTGTGTTCCAATAATACTTTACTTATAGACACTGAAATTTGAATTTCACATAACTTCCACACATCACAAAACATCATTACCTATGGACACTGAAATTTGAATTTCATATAACTTCCACACATCACAAAGCATCACCCTTCTTTTGAATTTTTTTCAACATTTTTAAAATATAGAAACAATTCTTAACTCACAGGAAAACTGGATACAGCTCAAGAATCATAGTTTGCCAATGCTATATTTACAACCTGAGGTCCTCTCTTGCACATATAAGATATTGATTGAAAGCAGAGTGGAACTGGAAGACAGGCAATGAGTTGTATGCATGCTTCTGCACACACAACACTGTTAGATACTATATGAGACATGGCTTTATGTTAACACAACTGGTTGTTAACAAACTTAGCAAAACATTCATAGTTGAATAAATGCCATTTCTAAGTGATTATCCTGAGAAGTTGTAGTCATTACTCACAAGCAGGCTTCCATTGCTCACACCATTTTTGGAATGTTTAATTTGAAATTGTATTTCAAAGTAACTGCTATGAAGGCAACAGCATTTCCGACTCTGTACATTCTGGTATATTTGTTTAAACACTATTAACATTATCTTTATATAATGTCTTACTTGATGATGAAAGTGAAAGTGAAAAAAATGTCAGTCTCTCAGTCGTGTCCAGCTCTTTGCTACTCCATGGGCTTAGCCCACCAGGCTACTCCATGTAATTCTCCAGCCAAGAATACTGGAGTGGGTAGTCATTCCCTTCTGCAGGGGATCTGCAAGACCCAGGAACTGAACTCAGGTCTCCTGCACTGAAGGCAGCTTCCCTGGTGGCTCAGACGTTAAAGTATCTGCCTGCAATGTGGGAGACTTGGGTTTGATCCCTGCATCGGGAAGATCCCCTGGAGAAGGAAATGGCAACCCACTCCAGTACTCTTGCCTGGAAATTTCCATGGATGGATGAGCCTGGTAGGCTACAGTCCTTGAGATCACAAAAAGTCAGGCATGACTAAGCAACTTCACTGGTTCACTTACCATCTGTGCCAGATGCATAACATTGTATTTCCATTTACACTTCTATAAAATATAAACATTGAGTTTTTCATTCTTTTAGCTAAATTCTGAATTATCTTTAAAACTGAAAAAGATGTACACAATTTTATTGACATCTATTTAATATATACATAAAAACAAACTTTAATATAATTTAAGTTAGAGACTCAACTGATAATGCATAAAGGCTTCAGATAATCTTTCTCCAGTCATTTCTGTGGTAAATCCCCTTAAATACCCCCCATCAGCTCTGGCAGCAAACATTAATAGTAAAAATGAGACAAATAAGTGCCAAATCTCTACTAAAGCCTCCATGCCGGGGCCCAGCCCCGGCTGATCCAGGGTATTCGAAGCGGGGACAGCGTCGGCAAGGATCAGGATACAATAGCTTCAATTAGATATTAATTAGAGATGTAAAGAGTAATAGAATGAGGATAGCTCAGTAGGAATATTCAGTGGAGAAAAGAGGCTGAGTAGCTTGGTTTACGCAGAAAACCAATAAAACTTCAAGACAAGAAGTTTGCACCACTTACGTAGGCCACAGGCATCCTTCCGTTCTCCCGAAGGAGAGGAGACACTGAGGCCTCCCTGGTCAGATCTTAGAAGCCCAGGCATAATTAGTAAGCATGGCGGGTTCCGCGCTCCAGATGGAGACTCAGCCAGAGTGAGAGAGAGAGCGACATGGGGAGATCAGTATTTCGAGAAACTGATCCCAATTCTTTATTTTCCAGGGTCTGTTTTTATACACTGAGATGTTATGCAAAAGTCACGTGGGGACAGCAGTCCTGACTTTTATCAAAGTCAGGTGCTTCATACAAATGTATACAGAGGTCTTAGGGGTGTTACATCATCTTCTGGCCAGGGGGCCTGCTGACAATTTATGACCCTCTCCTTGTGACAGCGGTCAGTCAACCAGGACACTTATTTCTCCAGGGGTGATTATTCTTAAAACAGACACCACCCAAATAAAGTTACATTCCTATAGGGTGAGGGTGTAGTGGGTTTTAGTTAAGGAAAGAATTTACTTAGCCTAAGGTCTAACATGATTAATATCAAAGGTTAATACTTATTTCTTCTATATATTCATTAATGTGTGTAAGGGCAGGGGATGTGGAGACTTAGCAACAAACATTGGCTCAACAAATGAAAAACCCTTCACCAATACAATTTCTAATCAGCCCATTATACTTATACTAATAATTTTCTAACTTTTCTAAGGAACCTGTTTTTAGAAGGTTTAAAGCATCTCGTGCCTCTCACGGTTGGGAGGCTGTGAGCAATCACATGTGGCCGGACAAACCTGTCAGGCAGGCTAGAGAACCTTCAGAGGAGTTTATAGGTTAAAACACTCATGTCATGCCCAGGAGTTTTTATTAACTGGAGGTCTAGGTTAACTCCTTCTCCGAAAGAGGTGGTTGGGGACAGCCCCCATAAAGTCAGAGGTGTAGGTGGGAGCACAAAGTAGTAAAGCAGACAGGCTCTAGTTATGGGGGTAGATGCTTGAGGATTTCCAGGGGGACTCCTGAGGTTCGATCCCGCCTTTGCATATGTCGAGCCTCCTTCCTCATGACCTTTGCCACGGGCAGAGTGCCTCACTCTGGCCCCCAACACCTCCAGGTAGTTGCCTCAGTTTAACCATTTGGCTAATTTTACTCTTGTTGGTATCCATACATTTCATAACCTGGTAAAGTATAAATGTCTCCTATTTTGTATAAAATGTAAATATTTATTCACTATTAAGATGATGCAATGTAACATTTCCATTAAATCTAGGGTATTTTTCCCAATGAGACTATGGACCCATACCAGGCTTAGCATTTTAAGCCCACAAGTGATTTTAAGCAGGAATTTTATAAAGTAAGGCATACATTAATTTAACTACTTGTCATAATATTGACTGTACCTAGCTTTATTCAAATACTGGTATACATTTATACTTTCAAGAAGACCACACTTGCAAAAGTTGTTTTTAAAACCTTCCTTCAAATTATTTAAACACTTTTGGTATAAATTCAGTTTTCTTTATTTTATTTTCAGGAGAAAAACAACTTCTTATTGAAGCCAAGAGAATATGGTTCCTAAAGCAGTATAGATGTGCAGAACAATTTTACATATGGGTTAACTTCTCTTTGCCCATTTAAGGAAGTATCATATATTCACAGCTGGAATTTCTTTAGTAAGAGGTCTTCTAGGGTAAAACCAGCTGCCATTTTATTGTCTCCCAAAGACAAGCCACTCACCAGCACATCAAAGCATTACAACTTTAAACAAAAATAACACATGGTCTTTATAAACACACAGCTGCTTGATGCATTCACTACCGATTCATTATTTTCATGCAAAGCAAAGAATCAAGTTGTGTCTGAATTTTTTAGAATAAAAAGGACATATACTAGATGTACCTATTAGGTTGTAATAGACATGAAAGTCAAGGTTACATTTTTCAAGCTATCATAAAAATCAAGAATTACCTTTTAGATATTAGAAGATTCACTAAGGTGACTTTAAAATTCATCAGAAATACTGCTTATGGAAAATATTTGGCCAAGAGTTGGAAGGTCTAGATTCTAAAATTGACTCTACTGCTAACAAGATTTGGACATTGGGTAAGTCACTGTTGTTCTTTGGGTTTTAGAGGCTTCATCTCTAAGAAGTATTGTTTTCTCTGTTTTTATCAATCAAGTTTTCTCTATCACTTATGTAACAAAATTTTCTCTTTCTTTGTATCTATCATTATCTACCTTTCTAAATCCCCGTGCTGTGCTTAGTCCTTCAGTCATGTCTGACTCTTTGCGACCCCATGCCCACCAGGCTCCTCTGTCCATGGAATCTCCAGGCAAGAATACTAGAGTAGGTTGTCATGCCCTCCTCCAGGGGATCTTCCCAATCCAGGGATCCAACCCAGGTCTCCCATACTTCAGGCGGATTCTTTACCATCTGAGACACAAGGGAAGGTCAATTTACACATTATACAGTCACTATAAGGGATATGAAAATAGGGAATGATATCATCTAAATCTTTTATCAGAAAAATTCTTTTGAAGTGTAAAATTTACAGTTTCCTCAGATTGTCAAATCCTTCAAGGCCATAAACTTTATTTTCTATATGCTATTGTACACTTTGTGTATTAGATTGGTCTCTTAAATAAGAAGGTTGGTCACACAAATTAAGTTAGAATTTTTTTTTTCAGAAATATTTGCCTTTTCCAGATGAACTCCAATTTGTACTACGTTAGTTAAATTATATACTATGATACAAGGCCCTGGATGAAAATAGTAACTGTTGCTTTTTCACTAGCTTTTGACTTTTCAGTATTCATCTAAAAAAGAAATAAGACCTGTATATACCAAACTTGTAGGATTTTTAAAAAATATTTGAACACACAAAACCAAACTTTTTCATACACGTGGGAAAAAAATGGGTGGGTTATGAACTAATGAGGTAATGAAATAACTCTTTGGAATAGTAAAACAGTACTGATGTACCAATCATTGTAATGAATTAATAACATATGTAGGGGTGAACCAGAGGGAAGCCCACCTTATACATTAAACAGTCATTCTAGGGGATATGAAAACAGGGAATGGTATCATCTAAATCTTTTGTCAGAAAAATCATTTTGGAGTGTAAAATTTACACTTACCTCAGATTGTAATTTGGAAAACTCAGCAGTGGCCACGGGACTGGAAAAGGTCACTTTTCATTCCAATCTCAAAGAAAGGTAATGCCAAAGAATGCTCAAACTGCCGGGCAATTGCATTCATCTCACACGCTAGCAAAGTAATGCTCAAAATTCTCCAAGCCAGGCTTCAACAATATGTGAACTGAGAACTTGCAGATGTTCAAGCTGGATTTAGAAAAGGCAGAGGAACTAGAGATCAAATTGCCAACATCCACTGGATCATGGAAAGAGCAAGAGAGTTCCAGAAAAACATCTATTTCTGCTTTATTGACTATGCCAAAGCCTTTGACTGTGTGGATCACAATAAACTGTGGGAAATTCTGAAAGAGATGGGGATACCAGACCACCTGACCTGCCTCTTGAGAAATCTGTATCCAGGTCAGAAAGCAAGAGTTAGAACTGGTCATGGAACAATAGAATGGTTCCAAATCGAGAAAGGAGAACATCAAGGCTATATATTGTCACTGTGCTTATTTAACTTATATGCAGAGTACATGATGAGAAACACTGGGCTGGATGAAGCACAAGCTGGAATCAAGATTGCCAGGAAAAATATCAATAACCTCAGATATGCAGATGACACTACCCTTATGGCAGAAAAGGAAGAAGAGCTAAAGAGCCTCTTTAGATGAAACTGAAAGAGGAGAGTGAAAACGTTGGCTTAAAGGTCAACTTTCAGAAAACTAAGATCATGGCATCCGGTCCCCATCACTTCATGGGAAATAGATGGATAAACAGTGGAAACAGTAAGAGACTTCATTTTTGGAAGCTCCAAAATCACTACAGATGATGACTGTAGCTATGAAATTAAAAGACACTTGCTCCTTGGAAGAAAAGTTATGACCAACCTAGAAAGCATGTTAAAAAGCAGAGACATTACTTTGCCAACAAAGGTTCATCTAGTCAAGGCTATGGTTTTTCCCGTAGCCAGGTATGGATGTGAGAGTTGGACTGTGAAGAAAGCTGAGCGCCGAAGAATTGATGCTTTTGAACTGTGGTGGTGGAGAAGACAATTGAGTGTCCCTTGGACTGAAAGGAGATCCAATCAGTCAATTCTAAAGGAAATCAGTCCTGAATATTCATTGGAAGGACTGATGTTGAAGCTGAAACTCCGATACTTTGGCCACCTGATGCATAGAGCTGACTCATTTGAAAAGACCCTGACACTGGGAAAGATTGAAGGCGGGAGAAGAAGGGGATGACAGAGGATGATATGTTTGGAAGGCATCACCGACTCAATGGGCATGCGTTTGTGTAAACTCAGGGATTTGGTGATGGACAGGGAGGCCTGGCGTGCTGCAGTCCATGGGGTTGAAAAGAATCAGACATGACTGAGTGACTGAACTGAATTGAACTGAACTGTAGGGATGAGGGAATGTCATGTTATTGGATATGTCTGTAAGCACAGAATAAGCAAAAAGAGAAATAGGAGATATAATCATTTTAGACATTTTAATAATCACCAAAGATGGCATATTTGGGAGATAATCTCTGTAAATTGGTTCCACTGTTAAAAATCTGAAGGCCCATTCATATTTGGGGAATAATGCACCTTATGTATTTTCTATTTTAAGTGAAAGTTGATAATTTGGGAAAGTACTTTTGCCCCACACAGTATCTTGTATGTATTTGCTTATTATGATGAAAGAAAACATTATTTTTTCATTAGTTTAAAAACACACATTCCTATTAGAGTATTCTTTTATGAGAAATTCCAAGATAATAGTACATATAAAATATTGAAATACTTGTCAATATAATTCTATTTTATTTCATAAAAGATCAATGGAAAAAATTCTAATAATTTTATGTAATATAATCCCATCACAAAGTACAGTTATTCCATTTTAATTATATATTGAAAAAAATTAATCTGAATACTATTGAATGGTATTAACACTTTTGGTAAAATTATAGCTTTCAGCAATTATTTATCTATAAAAATGTTCCATAATATTACATTCAAGAGAAAATAACTTGTTAAGAAATTTCTTAATCTAAAATATATAATTAATCATACAAAGAATATAATCTAACTTTTGGGATAAACACTTAAGTTTCTAGTAACTATATCAGAACTATTCATATGAAAACAGAAGCAAAATAAGTAGAACATATTTAGGGAAAGATAAATCAATGATAAAAAGTCTTCCACTTTATTTTTAGTGTGATAATGACATTGCTTCAGTATATGTAAGAAGACATACACTTTTAATTATTTCACAACTTCCTTAACAGTGGTTTTATTCTAAGCCATTTTGTTGCTTTTAATTGATAGTATATTTGAGCTTTAGGAAAGAATACCTTGCTAAAAAATTAAAGTCCAAAGTCATAAAATTATGATATTAATTATTTTAGAACTGGATCATAAAATATCCTGCATAAATTTTCCAAATAACAATTGTATTTTTATATTTCCATTATCTTACCTGGAAGGTAGGAGAATAGCACTAGAATACTTCTTTTGAGGGGAAATCCAGTCATAACCTTAGAATAAACTTAGAATTTTTAATATAGTTAGTAAAAAGGAGATAGATAATTTACTCCTTATCTACAAACACACTTGTATTTAGTGTATTCATATTTGGCTAAAATTATTATTTGTGTAAAATAAATTATTGATGGAAATACTCTAGTTGTTTGAGAGTGTTTGTTCTGTTTTCTTTATCGGTGCCTAAGCATCAGAGCTATATCCATAAAATCAACTAGTCAGAGTTTTGCTCACATTCACCTGTTATCTAAAGATGATTAGTTGGTGTTGATTTATTTGTAAATATACTTTACTTTTGATCAGTACAACAATCTGTGCCATTCATGTTATATGAATACTTAATCTGCTGAGAAATGTACAGAAAGGAAACCTAATGTTAATTAGAAAACAAGATACCTAATTAAATATAACTTTAAATATGATAGAAATTGAATGTAAAATATCATTTTACTTCATTGTTTATGATAATATCTTAGTTACCTGGAACCCATTTTTCACAGATTTTTTTCAAGCTGCCAGTGGACTTAGTTCTAAATAACTAAGATATTCACATTAATTAAGGAGTGTAACTTCAGAGTAGCCTGTATATGATCTAGCCCTCATCATACATAATGATTACTTTTTTACCTGGGAAGAGTAGAATCTGTTTGCCTGCCAATTGTCTCATGTTTTTCAGTCATAATTTTAAGCTTTGTTCTCTAGCAAAGAGGACTAGAGCCAATACTAAAGTTGTTTTGTTTTTTTTTTTTTAATTAGATTTGTATTTCAATGCTGTCATATTCAATCTTCTTACTCTGACTAGTGGAGCAAGCCGGCTACTCCTATAGCCTTAATCCAAGACCAAGCAACTTTGGTAGGGCTAAAAAAAGAAAGAAAGAAAGAATAAGAAAGAAAGATGTGCCCTGCTATATTATCTTTAATCAACACCAGTAATGAAATCAGTTATCATAAATGGGTCACTCTTCTACCCATCTGATTCCATGAATACCTCCTAATTTCTCCATCCTCAAGCATGACTAGTGCTAACTTGATATTTTTCAAGTAAAAAATTTGAAGCTGTCATTTTTTTTCCTGAAGATCCATTGTCTCTGCTCTTCTAAGCCATGTGAATTTTGGAGGAAATATTTTACTTTTCTCTTCTAATTTCTTGCTATTTATGTAGCATTTTTAGTAACAAAGTTGAGTATTTTTACATAGACTATTTCTAAGCATATTTCTCTGACTGAAGTTTTATTAGAAACATAGTTGTTTTTCCCCCCAAAAAAAAGATAATTAAGAGTGCAAGCAAATATCGATACACAGATTTTAGTGTTTTGGTGGTTGATTCCAGTATTCAATTTGGGGGATAACCTATCTTAAATAAGTGTACTGCATCAAATGATGAAAATGATTAAATAAAAAACTAATATATCAAAATACCATAGTCACCGGCATGCCAGTTAAGTGAAGTGCTATTGTATTATTCTTTAATGGAAATGTGCTATCAATCAGGCAATAGATTTACTGATACCTAGTAAATGTTCAACACTGTATTAGACATGGTGATAGAACAGAAAAAACTGAACTTATAAATCCTAACCTTCAAGAAGCTTATAATTTGGTTGGAGAGAAAATAATCATGTCAATGTGTGTGTGTGTGTCTGTGTGTGCACACATGCACGTGTCTGTGTGCGCTTAAAAGAGGTTGTTGTTGTTATTTAGTTGCTAAGTCATGTTCGACTCTTTGCAACCACATGGACAATAGCCCACCAGGCTCATCTGTCCATGGGATTTCTCAAGCAAGAGTACTGGAGTGGGTTGTTATTTCCATCTCCAGAGGATCTTCCCAACTCAGGGATCAAATTTGGGTCTCCTGCATTGCATTCAAATTTTTTACCACTGAGACACCAGGGAATCCCCAGTCAAAGGATATACAAATAAAAATACACAGATATGCACAAGCATTCACACACACTCACTCAAAATGTTTTGATACATACTGTAAAGAAAGGATTAGTCTGAAAGGACCAAAACTACAGAGTTAAGATATAGTATAATTATGTGAGATGTAATATAAGCAAATTCTACAATAGCAATACAGAAACAATAATAGAGATGATAAAATACTCACAAAATCATTTAAATCATACATTATTCTTCAATTAAAGAAAGATTGGAATGCAATATGTCAATGACCTTTGCTCCTGATGAGCTTCCATTCTAAAGCAGGACATTATACACAATATTCATATTATGTATTTTCATTTTCTGGGAATACACATGACATAAAATTATCATTATAAAGTACACAATTCAGTGACATTCAATACATTCACAATGTTGTGCAGCCATCACCACTATCTAACTTCAGAACTTTTTCCTCACCCTGAATGGAAATCCCATATCTATTAAACAGTCACTCCCCATTCCTTCATCTCCCAAGCCACTGGCAGCCACTAATCTGCTTCTCTTCTCCATGGATTTGGCTATACTGAGTGTTTCATTAAATGGTTTATAGATCCTTGTCATTGATTTCGTTCACTTAGCATAATATTTTCATGGTTCATCCGTTTTGTAGCATGTAAAATTACTTTATTTCTTTTTTATGACTGAATAAAATTCCATTGTATAGATAAATCACATTTTGCTTATCCATTCATCAGTTGAATGTGTGTTTAAAATTTTGGTTACTGTTAGTAGAATATGCAATATATTAGTCAATGTATTGGATGTATATGATAAACAAAATCATACATACCAACATATATACATATATAATATATCACACCAACATATATATATATATATATGTATATATTAGGCAAGAATACTCGAGTGGATAGCCATTTTCTTCTCCAGAGGATCTTCCCAACCCAGGAATTGAATCCCAGTGTCCTGCATTGCAGGCATATTCTTTACTGACTGAGCTATGAGGGAAGACTCTATGTAAACACGAGTATTCTATTTTTTCTGCTTATATTGTTAGTCTTTTATTTATGCAACACTGATGAAAAGGTAATGAGAAAGCTATAGAATGTTCTGGGAACAGCAACAGTGGCATGAGTTTAAATGGACAATCTGAAGGCATATTAATTCAGTGTACCTGCTCACAATATAAACATTAAATTTAGATAACACATCATCTCCTACATCAAGATATACCTACGGTATAAATATAGATCTCATGGCATGGGATTAAATGAACCGTCTGAAGGAATATTAATTCAGTGTATCTGCTCACAATATAAACATTAAATTTAGATAAGACATCATCTCCTACATCAAAATATACTTACGGTATATAGATCTTTATGCAAAAGCTTTTTCTCCTACATTTTCCCCTTGTAGACATTTGTTAAAATTATAGCATTTCAAAAGCTTATCTGTTTGTAATTTAAATTTACTTCATATAAACTTACAGCATACTCTGGGGATTTCGACAGCCTTAGTTCTTATTTTTCTATGTTTTATAAGGGTTAATATACATTTCCAGTAGTAAAAGAATAATTTTAAACTTCTTATATCCTAAATCAATTATAGACATTGAATACTATATTTACCTTCTGTTAGCCTCACTAATGGAGAAGGCAGTGGCACCCCACTCCAGTACTCTTGCCTAGAAAATCCCATGGATGGAGAAGCCTGGTGGGCTACAGTCCATGGGGTCGCCAAGAGTCGGGCACAACTGAGCGACTTCACTTTAACTTTTCACTTTCATGCATTGGAGAAGGAAATGGAAACCCACTCAAGTGTTCTTGCCTGGAGAATCCCAGGGATGGTGGAGCCTGGTGGGCCCCCATCTGTGGGGTTGCACAGGGTTTGACACGACTGAAGTGACTTAGCAGCAGCAGCAGCCTCACTAATAAAAACTAAAGTAAAAAGCACTGTACAATAATTGGCCAAATGTTTCAGAAAATCAGTACACACTGAATAGACACAGTAACAGAAAATTTTATTTTTGACATTAATAATAAATATAAGTATAAATGAAGTCAGATTAATCACCAGAAAGTAACATTACTCCTACAGCCAAGGAGAAGAGAAAATGACCCTAACAGGCCTATTTCTTTATATTTCCCTGAAAGCAGCCTTGTTAAAACAGTTTTGTCAGCCATCCTGCAGATTTTGGGGTCCTGAGGAAAATTAGTTTTTTTCTAGTTCTGTCAGCTGTAAATTTGTCACTTCACAGGAACACAACTTTAATACACTGGCACCCCCCAACTCCACTCTGTTTTATTAAAGAAGGAGAGAGAAAAGCCAAGATTGTAATCTGAATTTTAACAGGATCCATAGCATAAAGTTTTTTTTTTTTTAAATATGTATATTATTCATTTAACCTGCGGCTTTCCATCTGTAAAAGAATAATTCAGAACAGCAGTAGTCGTAGCAACTTTTCTTTAATCTTTGAAATAAATCACAGTCCTTGTAGGTGAGGAAAAAGTTAACAGAAGATACACTATTCCAATTTCCGTTTGGCTGCTAAAAGCTTTAATTTTGTTAAAAATTACTTTTCATACAATATGAGCCATTCTACTATTAACATATCACATTGTGAAACTAATTAACAAGAACACAGTCTTGGCAAACTTGATAATTCGAAAAGACTCTAAACTTCAACAAATTTCACCTTGGTGTACTCAGTATATTCATCTTTGCAAGTAGATCTAAGCTGGTTTGCAAAATATTTAGTTATTCCTGCAAATGAACATTGGTACAACTTTTATGTGTCCAATGTCATCTTTGATTTAATGATATCTATTGCCTCTCAAAGGCAATGGCACCCCACTCCAGTACTCTTGCCTGGAAAATCCCAGAGACAGGGGAGCCTGGTGGGCTTCCGTCTATGGGGTTGCACAGAGTCTGACACGACTAAAGCAACTTAGCAGCAGCTTAGCAGCATTGCCTCTCGTGCTGCGATTCATGGGGTCACAAAGACTTGAACACTACTGAGCAACTGAACTGAGCTGAACTGGACTGAACTGATTGCCTCTTGTTAACAAGGGCTCTGGCACTATTTTTCACTTTTACATTTCCAGGGCCAAGCCCAATATCTAGCATATGATGTATTCATTACATGTTTGATGTATGCATAAATTAATTAATGAGAAATATGTTATTGCTCCCAAGTTCTACCCACACTAGGTTGAGATTTACAGTAGTAGAGAAGTAGTCTCTATAAAATTAAAAGCATGGGATTTCATGCTGACCAGACCTGAGATAAGTCATTGCTCCACCATTTATTAGCTGTATGGTTTAAATCACTCAACCTCAATTACTTCATCTAAAATATAGAGGTGATAATAATACTTGCCCCATAAAGTTATTATGAAGCCAAAGCAAGAAAATATTTCTCTCCCAGTGAGCCCAGAGTAAGTATAATAGAGGATAAGTCTGGGAAGATGGTGGTAGTTTTTGAAACTTCCAGAATCTGCATAGAAAAACAGACAGAGCACCTAGCTTGCAAAACCAAAAAATGGGAAAATATTTACAAGTGCATTAGGTGACAAAATATTCCCATGATTCTCAAAATAAAAGTGGATGAGGAAAAATCACCAACAAATATAAGGCCAGCATGTTATTAAGGAAAAAGCAGAAGTGAAAGATGGCTGATGGACCTGAGAACAAAGGAACTCTGAAATAGTAAATAAGCATTCACTGGAAAGGACAGTGAACAAAGCTGAGAGAGCAGCTGAAGTTGCTAAGGGTTTAGCCCACTCCGAACATGAGTGAGTGTAAGAGGCCAGCATTTGTAGCATAAAGGACTATTGCAGTGTAGCCTGACCCACTTTTGAAAATGACCACTCAAGGGTCCGTTCCAGGACAAGGCCCTACACTGAGACAAAACCTCTGGGTGTGGAATCAAAATTGAGCAGGATAGGGACAATAATGATGAAGGCAAGAGAAGATCCAGATAAAGTAAGGGAGAGAAAGAATATCATATTATCTCAGAAAGGAAGCCATGATTTTTACCACAATGATGGGAAAAAGAGCTCTCTTAAGTAGGTAGCACCCATGAACTACCCTGTATACTGCTTCATCTAAAAGTTCAAAAAAATCTAATAATTTTACATAAGAACAGTAAAATATTATTGAGGTAAACTTATACAAAGTTATTATAAGACAAAAGAAAATAAGGAGAATAGTATTCTTACAGTTCATAAAAATGTATTAAAACTATATGACTTACTATTTTATTTTTTTTGACTTAATATTTTAAAATGAACCAAAAGACATTAAGAAAATTACACAAGACATGAAAGAACAATATAAAGCAGACTTATAAGTTGTTAAAAAAACATAAGGAGACAGAATTCAGGAAAAAATAGAAACAAATTAATCTCGAAAATGTTCCTTTTAAACGTAAAAAATAAATAGAAGTAAGATAGAGAAAGAAAATATGATATTGTTTATATGTGGAATCTGAAAAACAAGGGCATAAATGAACCTATCTACAAAACAGAAATAGAGTCACAGATGTAGAAAACAAACTTATGGTTACTAAGGGATAAGGGGTAAGGGCAGGGAGACAGATAAATTGGGAGATTGGAAATGACATATACACACTACTACACACTACTATACACTACTATACACACACTATACATAGGTCCTTATCAGTTATCTATTTTTATATATCAGATCAGATCAGTCACTCAGTAGTGTCCGACTCTTTGCGACCGCATGAATCGCAGCACGCCAGGCCTCTCTGTCCATCACCAACTCCCGGAGTTCACTCAGACTCACGTCCATCGAGTCAGTGATGCCATCCAGCATCTCATCCTCTGTCGTCTCCTTCTCTTCCTGCCCCCAATCCCTCCCAGCATCAGAGACTTTTCCAATGAGTCAACTCTTCGCATGAGGTGGCCAAGTAGTGGAGTTTCAGCTTTAGCATCATTCCTTCCAAAGAAATCCCAGGGCTGATCTCCTTCAGAATGGACTGGTTGGAAAAATAGATAACTGATAAGGACCTATTGTATAGCACAAGGAACATTACTCAATAGTCTGTAATGAGCTATATGAGAAAAGAATCTGAAAAAGAGTGGAGATATATATATATATATATATATATATATATGTACACATTCACACACATAAATGATTCACTTTGTTGGACACTTGAGGCTAACACTACATTGTAAATCAACTATATTCTAATAAAATTTTATTTAGAAAAGAGATAAAGTTTAAATGGAAGAAAATCTTTAGAAACAATAAACAAATTTAAAGATGGTTTAATAGAAAGTGTCAGTTATTGAAAATAGGTAAAGAAGATTCAGTATACAAACAATAGGACTCATTGAGGAAGAAAGTCCAACCAAAGGAACAGAACAAATAAAAACTGAACAAAAAAATTGAAACTACATATTGAAAGAAAATACCATGACACCATGGGCCTGAAAATGTTAACCTAGAATGACCTACACCATTATATTTTCTTTAAAAAGTACCAGAATTAACAAAAGAAAAAAGAGAAAAAACTCAGAACATCTAAGAGAGTGAATTATTTAGGAATAAAACATATCATCATAAGACTTTTCAGTAGGAATTATGCCAGAAAGAAATGGAGTATATAGTAATTTTATATCTAGTAAAACTGACTTACAGTTATAAAAATCGTAAACTATGTTTATCAATATGAAAGAACTCAAGAATATTGTTTCCAAGAGTTAATCAAAGATTCCATTAGAGAATAAGCTTCAGACTGGAGAGGCTTAAAAATAGACACCAGTATTCAATACTAAGCATTAAATATATAGCTGATGTAGAAAGAAGACTAAATTAAGACTAAAACAAAGCGAATGTAGCAAGTATATTTATGTGCTATATAAACATAGATACACTAAAACTATTTTTAAAATAGTGCACAATGAGGGAATATAGCCAAAAATATTTTAACTCTTTCAATGATTATATTAGTCATGTTAGTATATGTATTATTACTCTGAAACAATTGAAGGTGCATGCAATATGGGAATAAGCGAATGATAATTAGAGACAATTCTGATTTTTTTCATACCTTATGTCCTTGAGAAATAGGATAATAGATCTGAAAGAAGGCATGGATAAAGTACAGAAGACACTATATTAAAAAAAAAGAAACTTGTATTCTTGAATTTGAAGTATCAGTGTAAATCTATGAAGTGTTTTATGTTTTATATATATATATATATATATATATTTTAATATATATATATATATATACACACACACACATTTTCATATCTCTGTCCACTGCAAAGACCTATAAGAATGACCCAAATAGTATCAATGAAGATCCCTAGTACCTAGAATTATGGTTTCAAAACACTACCCTCTAAAAGAAAAGAGGCCCTCTTGGAATACTGGCATATTTAAGATCTAAAGCAGGAAACCTACAACTCTCTCAGTCGTGTCCAACTCTTTGCAACTCCATGGACTATATAGTTCATGGAATTTTCCAGGCCATAATACTGGAGTGGGTAGTCTTTCCCTTCTCCAGGGGATCTTCCCAACCCAGGGATAGAACCCAGGTCTCCCACATTGCAGGAGAATTCTTTACCAGCTGAGCCACAAGGGAAGTCCAGGAATACTGGAGTGGGTAGCCTATCCCTTCTCCAGCAGATCTTCCCAACTCAAGAATCAATCCAGAGTGATCTCAGAGTGGTCTCCTGCATAACAGGCAGATTCTTTACCAACTGAGCTATCAGGGAAGCCCAAATAAGGAGCAGCAGCTCAGTCGGTAAAAGAATCTTCCTGCAGTGCAGGACCTGGGTTCGATCCCTGAGGTGGGAAAATCCCCTGGAGAAGGAAATGGCAACCCACCCTAGTATCCTTGCCTGGAAAATCTCATGAACAGAGGACCCTGGTGGGCTGCAGTCCATGGGGTCACAAAGAGTCTGGCACGACTGAGCAGCTAACACTAACACTAAATTAAACTGGAAGTTGCTCAGTCATGTTTGACTCTTTGCAACCCCATGGACTGTAGCCCATCAGGGTCCTCTGTCTATGGAATTCTCCAAGCAGGAATACTGGAGTGGCTTGCCATGCCCTTCTCCAAGGGATCTTTAGACCCACGGATTGAACCCTGGGTCTCTCACATTGCAGGAAGATTTCTTACCATCTGAGCCACTGGGGAAGCCCATCCCACGAGTAAATGAATAACATTTCTTTTATAAAAGTGTTGCAGGAAATGAATTAAAAGAAATATAGAATAATAATATCATTATTTTAAAACTGCAATAACAAAATGCCCCTCTCCCTCCCCATGGGATAGATGTGTCAGAGAAGACCTAGTGAAAAGTCTAGTCTCTTAGCACTGCACAACACTAAGGAGGCCAGCTTCCCTCAGCCCCTTAGGGAGTAGTAGTAAGGCAGCTCTGACTCTCTCAACCAGGGTGGTATTAGGAGAGGCCTCTTAGGGAAAAGGGACTTCTAACCCCACCCTATAATAACTGAACATTACTTACATTACAGCAAATATATAATCAAAAGATGAAAATATCAGTAGACATGTTTTTACCTGTTATTTCTGCTAACTACTGCCCCAAATACTGAACATGATATATAAAACTAACATAAGGAGTGTCTGAAAGTTGGAGAGAGGTCAGTCCAGGAACCTCAGAACCCAAAGAAAGACATGGTGGTGAGGCCTTGGGTTTTCTTTTTGTCTTGGGTATCCAGACTGTATACTGGAGAAGTCAGTAACCTGGAAACACCAACAGACATAGACCAGAAGAATCCCATCAAATGCCTGCTCTCAGTAACAAAAGTTTCTGGAAAGGGACAGCTGAGCAAAAGAGAAATGGTTAGACAGCAGCTTCTTGACTCAGTCCTACAACCACAAAAAAGTATGTAGCTGCACCCCTAGTTTTCCACCTTTGGCAGACTGTTCTTAAACTCTTCTCCCTCTCACCATTCTTCTTGACTATTACCATTATCCTTCCATGATGATCTCAGGGAAGACAATGTGGGGGCAGTAATGATTCACTCCCACCCATCCCAGCCAGGGAGGGATCAGCAGATTACAGGAGAGGGCAGAACTCCCACCACATCCTAGCAGCTCACTGCTCAAGGCAGAGTGTAAAACATAGACTTATTCCCTCCACATCAGGCAGTAACAAAATGCCCCTCTCCCTCCCCATGGGATAGATGTGTCAGAGAAGACCTAGTGAAAAGTCTGGTCTCTTAGCACTGCACAACACTAAGGAGGCCAGCTTCCCTCAGCATTAGTGAAAGCCCCTTAGGGAATAGTAGTAAGGCAGCTCTGACTCTCTCAACCAGGGTGGTATTAGGAGAGGCCTCTTAGGGAAAAGGGACTTCTAACCCCACCCTACAATAAACCCCAGCCCCCACAGGGTATCAGTGAAATTAGTGGGGAACTGAGACTTCCATACAAGACCTTCTAGAACTAACACCCAAAAAAGATGTCCTTTTCATTATAGGGGACTGGAATGCAAAAGTAGGGAGTCAAGAAATACCTGGAGTAAGAGGCAAATTTGGCTTTGGACTACAGAATGAAGCAGGGCAAAGGCTAATAGAGTTTTGCCAAGAGAACACACTGGTCATAGCAAACAGTCTCTTGCAACAACACAAGAGAGGACTCTACACATGGACATCACCAGATGGTCAATACTGAAATCAGATTGATTATATTCTTTGCAGCCAAAGATGGAGAAGTTGTATATAGTCAGCAAAAATAAGACCAGGAGCTGACTGTGGCACAGAACCTGAACTCCTTATTGCCAAATTCAGACTTAAATTGAAGAAAGAAGGGAAAGCCACTAGACTATTCACGTATGACCTAAATAAAATCTCTTATGATTATACAGTGGAAGTGACAAATAGATTCAAGGGATTAGATCTGATAGAGTGCCTGAGTGACAAATAGATTTAAGGGATTAGATCTGATAGAGTGCTTGAAGAACTATGGATGGACGTTCATAACACTGTACAGGAGGCAGTGATCAAGACTATTCTCAAGGAAAAGAAATGCAAAAAGGCAAAATAGTTGTCTGAGGAGGCCTTACAAATAGCTGTGAATAAAAGAGAAGTGAAAAGCAAAGGAGAAAAGGAAAGTTATAACCATGTGAATGCAGAGTTTCAAAGGATAGCAAGGAGAGATAAGAAAGCTTTCCTCAGTGATCAGTGCAAAGAAATTGAGTAAAACAATGGAATGAGAAAGACTAGAGATCTCTTCAAGAAAATTAAAGATACCAAGAAAACATTTCATGCAAAGATGGGCACAATAAAGGACAGAAATGGCATGGATCTAGCAGAAGCAGAAGATATTAAGAATAGGTGGCAAGTAAACACAGAAGAACTGTACAAAAAATATCTTCACAACCCAGATAATCATGATGGTGTGATCACCAACCTAGAGCCAAACATCCTGGAATGCAAAATCAAGTGGGCCTTAGGAAGCATCATTAAGAACAAAGCTAATGGAGGTGATGGAATTCCAGTTGAGCTATTTCAAATTCCTAAAGATGATGCTGTGAAAGTGCTGCACTCCATATGCCAGCAAACTTGGAAAACTCAGCAGTAGCCACAGGACTGGAAAAGGTCAGTTTTCATTCTTATCCCAAAGGAAGCCAATACCAAAGAATGCTCAAACTACCGCATAATTGCACTCATCTCACATGCTAGGAAAGTAATGCTCAAATTTCTTCAAGCCAGGCTTCAACAGTATGTGAACTGTGAACTTCCAGATGTTTAAGCTGGATTTAGAAAAGGCAGAGGATCCAGAGATTGAATTGCCAACATCCTTTGGATCATAGAAAAATCAAGAGAGTTCGAGAAATATATATATATATATATATATTTGTTTTATTGATTACTGCAAGGCCTTTGACTCTGTGGATCACAACAAAATGTGGAAAATTCTTAAAGAGATGGTAATAGTAGACCGTCTTATCTGTCTCCTGAGAAATATGTATGCAGGTCAAGAAGCATTGGTTAACTGAGGAAACCAGAATTGAGAGAGACACACATACCCCAATATTCATCGCAGCACTGTTTATAATAGCCAGGACATGGAAGCAACCTAGATGTCCATCAGCAGATGAATGGATAAGAAAGCAGTGGTATGTATACACAATGGAGTATTACTCAGCCATTAAAAAGAATACATTTGAATCAGTTCTAATGAGGTGGATGAAACTGGAGCCCATTATACAGAGTGAAGTAAGCCAGAAAGAAAAACACCAATACAGTATACTAACACATATATATGGAATTTAGAAAGATGGTAATGACAACCCTGTATGCGAGACAGCAAAAGAGACACAGATGTATAGAACAGTCTTTTGGACTCTGTGGGAGAGGGAGGGGGAGGATGATTTGGGAGAATGGCATTGAAACATGTATACTTTCATATAAGAAACAAATCGCCAGTCCAGGTTCAATGCAGGATACAGGAAGCTTGGGGCTGGTGCACTGGGATGACCCAGAGGCATGGTATGGGGAATGAGGTGGGAGGGGGGTTCAGGATTCGGAACACATGTATACCTGTGGTGGATTCATGTTGATGTGTGGCAAAACCAATACAATATTGTAAAGTAATTAGCCTTTAATTAAAATAAATAAATTTAAATTGAAAAAAATAAAGAAGCAACGGTTAGAACTGGGCATGGAACAATAGACTGGTTCCAAATCTGGAAAGGAGTACGACAAGGCTGTATATAGTCACCCTTCTTATTTAACTTATATCCAGAATACATCATGTGAAATGGCAGACTGGATGAAGCACAAGCTGGAATTAAGATTGCAGGGATAAATATCAATAACCTCAGATATGCAGATTACACCACCCTTATGGCAGGAAGCAAAGAAGAACTAAAGAGCCTCTTGATGAAAGTGAAAGAGGAGAGTAAAAATGCTGACTTAAAGCTCAACATTTAAAAAATGAAGATCGTGGCATATGGCCCCATCATTTCATGGCAGATAAATAGGGAAAAAATGGAAATATTGAGAGACTTTATTTTCTTGGACTCTAAAATCCCTGCAGATGGTGCCTGCAGCCATGAAATTAAAAGATGCTTGCTGCTTGGAAGAAAAGCTATGATCAAACTAGACAGCATACTAAAAAGCAGAGACATTACATTGCTGACAAAGATCTGTCTAGTCAAAGCTATGGTTTTTCTGGTAGCTATGTATGGATGTAAGAGTTGGACCGTAAAGAAAGCTGAGCACTGAAGAATTGATGCTTTTGAACTGTGGTGTTGGAGAAAACTTTTGAGAGTCCCTTGACCTGCAAGGAGATTCAACCAGTCCATTCTAAAGGAAATAAGTCCTGAGTATTCACTGGAAGGACTGATGCTGAAGCTGAAACTCCAATACGTTGGCCACCTGATAGGAAGAACTGACTAATTGGAAAAGACCCTGATGCTGGATAGATTGAAGGTGGAAGAAGAAGGGGATGACAGAGGATGAGATGGTTGGGTGTCATCACTGACTTGATGGACATGAGTTTGAGTAAGCTCTGGGAATTGGTGATGAACAGGGAAGCCTGGCATGTTGCAGTCCATGGGGTCGCAAAGAGTCAGACACGACTGAGCCCTTAACTGACTTACTGACTGAATCCATCATGTTTACATCTTCTTACTCATTCTTGAATATATTGTTGTATTTTACTTTAAAAATTAAAACCTGCTCAAAGTATTATTTACTACTTTTAATTGTGTGACATTTTAATACTTCATTTTGCTACTTCAAATCTAATGTATCAATGTTTCTATACCCCAAGATGCTGACAGATGTTTTTCCTAGTGAATTCCTCTTATGCCCTCAGTACTTATCCCCCAAATTAAAGTGGTTTAAAAGACTATGGCAAGTTGCTTAATTTTAAAAAAGAATAAGTGAAAAAGTTATACAGACCATTTTATAGAAATGAATATATTTCACATTTTTATTCTCTAATATTTTACATAGAGATATTAGGAGGTATGCAAACAATCTATTTCAGGTTAATTCTCTCAATAAATGAAAATCGAGCTGCAAATATAAAATGATCATGATTTTAAAATTTAGATTTGTTATAAGTACCTTCTATTTTTCATATTAGAAGTAATTGCAAAATCTCCAAGCAGTTCATTTAATCAAATGCTGCCTAATCTCTGATGACTTGAACACATAATCAGCTTCACACTTTTGCCCACTTGACAATTATAGATTCTTCCTATTAAAAAAAAAATACAGATTCAGGTGATACATATTATAATTATCACAGCTAATGTTATTAGTGCATGTAAATTGATTACTATAATTAGGATATGGTTATCTGTATGAGAGAGAGAGAAGTAAATTTTTAGTAGGGGTTTTGGAGAAAAGAAAGATTAAGACAATATAACACTCAGCAACCAAATAAAGGGAAAAATAAGTTAGTGGTATATGCCACTATTACTTATGCTTATTTTAATATGTATTAGCCAACTGTTTTTAGATAGCAAGGTTTTGAATGACTTCAGTATAAGAAGAGGGGAAGACTGTATGTAGGGAAAAGAGAGGAAGAGGAAATAAAGGAGGCCAAGAGAGAAATGGGGAAATAAATGGAAAGTAAATAAGAAAAATAAGTCAAAAGGTGGGAAATTAAAGGGAGGAAAAGAAGGATGAGAGAAAAGGGAAGAGAAAATAAATACAAGTTTCCATACAAAATATTATCTGTTATGATAATCATGCTATCTATTGCAACATTGCTATTCAAAAGAAGTGTGCTAAGTGGAATTCTATTCCAAGATTTCTTTCTCTGTGTTTTAAACTTTTAACTTGTAAAAACAATAGCTTTGATATATTCATAGCTCATAAATTAAATAACAAAAATATCATCATCACACCATGAGAGACACAAAGATGAATAATACTTGGTTTTGCTCCAAAGGAATTTACTTTTCCATTGTGAGAGTTTTATTATAAACCATAGTGTGTTTCAAAAATGTTTCAATTCTTAACCCTCAGTGAAATGCAAGCTACTTAACTCTTAAAAGGTTTATTGTATAATGAACTTTACACAGAAGAAAAGCAAAATTAATTGTTGACTGAGTACTATATTTTATTTTAGTATGTAATGTCTGGTTCTGAATAAAGAATGATTTACTAGATTAAGACAAACATTGACTTTCATCACAAATTCTATGCATTTTTGAAATGCAAATAAAAGCCACTTTATGGTAATATTTGGGCTTCCCTGGTAGCTCAGCAGTAAAGAATCTGCCTGCCAATGCTAGTGATCCAGGTTGGGAGGATCCCCTGGAGTAAGAAATGGCAACCCACTCCAGTATTCTTGCCTGGGAAATCCCATGAACAGAGGAGCCTGGTGGGCTACAGTTCATGGAATCACAAAAGAGTTGGACACAACTTAGCAACTAAACCACAACAATGTGATAAGAGAGAATGATGGCACCCAAAAGTGCTCATGCCCCATTAACAGAAACTAGGACTATGTTACCTCACATGGCAAAAAAACTTTATAGATGCGATTAAATTCCTTGAGATGGAAGATTATTCTGGATAATGAAAATGGGTCCTATCTAATTACATGAGTTCTTAGAAGTTGAAAACATCTGTATTTTCTTGGATACAGTCAAAGGGAGCTATCTGAAGAAGACTAAGAGAGAAGGACTCCCCTGGTAGTCCAGTAGTTAAGACTTCATCTTTCAATGCAGGTTCAGTCCCTGGTCAGAGAGTTAAGATTCCACATACCTTGCAGCCAAAAATAAGCACCAAAACATAAAACAGAAGCTATATTGTAACAAATTCAATAAAGACTTTAAAAATGGTTCACATCAGAAAAAAAAAAAAAAAACAATATTGAGAAAGATGCAAGGTTGTGGCTTTGAAAATGGAGGAAGGGACCATGAGCCAAATGAGGCAAGAAATGTGAGCCAACTATAAAAGCCAGTAAAACAAGGAAACATATTTACCCATAGAACTTCCAGAAAGGAAAATGGTCTCACTGCCATCCTTTTAGCCCACTGAGATCTGTGTTGGGCTTCTAATCTTCAAGAATGTAAGATAATATATTTAAGTTGTTTTAATCCACTAAATTTGTGATAATTTATTATGATAGCAGTAGAAACTTAAAACGTATACACATATTTATTCAGTTCCTGCATATTGACATTGACAAAGGATTAATGACATGTGTCTGACTCTTTGCAGCCCCATGAACTGTAGGTCTACCAGGCTCCCCCATCCATGGGATTTTCCAGGCAAGGGTACTAGAGTGGGTTGCCATTTCCTTCTCCAGGGGATCTTCCCAACCCAGGGATCAAACCCAGGTCTACCCGCATTGTGTGCAGATGCTTTACTGTCTGAGCCATTAGGGAAACCTAGATAATATATTTCAGTCGTTTTAATCCACTAAATTTGTGATAATTTATTATGGCAGCAGTAGAAACTTAAAACATGTACACATATTATTCAGTTCTGAATACTGACATTGGCATAGGATTAATGACATACACAGAGAATGTGTTATAAAATGGTTGACACATACATAATTTAACTTAGACTTAGAAAATTTATGATTCAATAATTTAAATCCATAATAACTTAATTTTCCTCAGAAATTTGAGTTATTTAGGGTTTTGTGGGTATAACTTAAAATGATACCTCCAAAAAAAATAGCAGTTGGAGCTGCCAGCATTTTTAGATGATCTTGTCTATTTCTTCCTTACCTTATTTCAAAAAATCTACTTTCAAGAAAAGGCTGAGGTTTACTGTGCTGAAATAACTTACTTGAGCTAACCACTGAAAGAAATAGATTCCTGAGGAATGGAGCCAGATAAGTAAGTGGGAGAAAAGGCATCTGCTGCCCTCACCATGGTGGGATGTATCCCTGTGGGAGGCCGAAAAACATGTGTGCTTCATGAAACCATTTCATGAAAGAATTATGCTTCTCCACCAGACATTTCAAGCTCTTAAAACAGTGCATTTAAAAAAGACTGTTTTTCATACTAGCATTTAACTTAGCATTTGGCTTATTTTTATTCTGGATTAATTTAAATTTTCCTGTAAAATAGATTTCAAGTTATACATGGCTTTTTTCTAGTTTTACAAAGAGTACCCTTTCTTCCTGAAATGGTAGTTCTGTGAACTTAGAAAACAAGAAAGACAAAAGACTAGTGTATTTAAAAGTTAAGCCCAAATGTAAGGAAAACAAACAAAAAATCTTCATGAAATCCCCAAGTTCATGATTGAACATGGCAAGTAGCCTCCAATTAAAATAAATAAATTTATATTTAAAAAAATAAATAAAAAAGAAAGCATACACTACAAGGAAAATAGAGATTTTGAGTATTTTCCCTGTATATCATAAATTAAACTTTTGAGTATGTAAACCTACTATACTTCCATTTCTGATGTTATGGCAGAATGAGTTCAGTTAGTTGCTCAGTCATGTCTGACTCCTTAAGACCCCACGGACTGCAGCAAGTCAGGCTTCCCTGTCCATCACCAACTCCCAGAACTTGCTCAAACTCATGTCCATTGAGTTGGTGATGCCATCCAACCATCTCATCCTCTGTCATCCCCTTCTCCTCCTGCCTTCAATCTTTCCCAAGATGAGGGTCTTTTCCAATGAGTCAGTTTGCTCATCAAGTGGCCAAAGTTATTGGAGCTTCAGCTTTAGCATCAGTCCTTCTAATGAATATTCAGGACTGAATTCCTTTAGGATGGACTGGTTGGATCTCCTTGCAGGTCAAGGAACTCTCAAGAGTCTTCTCCAATACCACAGTTCAAAAGCATCCGTTCTTTGGCGCTCAGCTTTCACTATGGTCCAACACTCACATTCATACATGACTACCAGAAAAACCATAGCTTTGACAAGATGGACCTTTGTTGGCAAAGTAATATCTCTGCTTTTTAATATGCTGTCTAGGTTGGTCATAGCTATTCTCTGCTTTGGGGTCATAGCTTTTCTTCCAAGGAATAAGCATCTTTTAGTTTCATGGCTGCAGGCACCATTCACAGTGATTTGGGGGCCCAAAAAATAGTCTGTCACTTTGTCCATTGTTTCCACATCTATTTATTGTAAAGTGATGGGATGGGAGGCCATGACCTTAGTCAGTTTCTTGAATGTTGAGTTTTAAGCCAGCTTTTTCACTCTCCTCTTTCACTTTCAAGAGGCTCTTTAGTTCCTCTTCACTTTCTGCATAAGGGTGGCGTCATCTGCATATCTGAGGTTATTGATATTTCTCCCTGCAAACTTGATTCCAGCTTGTGCTTCATTCAGTCTGGCATTTCACATGATGTACTCCACATATATAAGTTAAATAAGCAAGGTGATAATATACAGCTTTGATGTACTCCTTTTCCAATTTGGAACAGTCTGTTGTTCCATGTCCAGTTTTAAATGTTGCTTCTTGACTTACATACAGATTTATCCAGAGGCAGGTAAGGTGGTCTGGTATTCCCACTCTTGAAGAATTTCCCACATTTTCTTGTGATCCATAGTCAATGAAGCAGAAGTAGATATTTTTCTGGAATTCGCTTGCTTTTTCTAAAGTCCACCAGATGTTGGCAATTTGATCTCTCGTTCCACTGCCTTTTCTAAATCCAACTTGAACATCTGGAATTTCTCAGTTCTCTTACTGTTGAAGCCTAGCTTGGAGAATTTTGAGCATTACTTTGCTAGTGTATGAGATGAAGGCAGTTGTGCAGTAGTTTGAGCATTCTTTGGTATTGCCTTTCTTCTGGATTGGAATGAAAACTGACATTTTCCAGTCCTGTGGCCACTGGTAGAATAGATCATCTGAAAATTCTCCTGTTAACAGAACTCATAGAATTATAACACTGAGAACACAAGAAAAGGAAAGCAATCCTCCAGGATGGAAATAATAATAATAAAATAAAAAGAAGACTGGCACTTTCCTGGCAATCGTGTTGGAGGAGGAGGGATTTCTGCTGTTTGGGTCAGCCAATGCACATGCA
Organism: Bubalus kerabau; assembly: GCF_029407905.1. Lineage (NCBI taxonomy): Eukaryota > Metazoa > Chordata > Mammalia > Artiodactyla > Bovidae > Bubalus > Bubalus kerabau. The sequence goes on along the minus strand of NC_073647.1, from coordinate 52,636,130 downwards.
AGAGCCGGCCCACAGGCCCAGGCTAGCAGCTCCAGGGGCAAGGAAAACAAAGGGTTTTGTAATCCCATAGCAACACCTTGTCTTAGGTTCATATGAGGTGAGATCTCTAAAGTGAGGTGAGTGAAAGTCACTCAGTTATGTCCGACTCTTTGTGACCCCATGGACTATAAAGTCCATGGAATTTTCCAGGACAGAATACTGGAGTGGGTAGCCTTTCCCTTCTCCAGAGGATCTTCCCAACCCAGGGATCAAACACAGGTCTCCCACATTGCAGGCAGATTCTTTACTAGCTGAGCTACAAGAGATCCCTTAATAAACCCAGGATCTTTAAGGACCTATACATTGGGAATTTCCTGGTGGTCCAATGATAGCACTCTGTGTTTCCAATATGGGGGGCATGGGTTTGATCCTTGGTCAGGAAACTAAGATCTTGCCTGCCTGCATGATATGGCCAAAAAAAAAAAAAAAAAAAAAAAGTCAATTAAAGAACTATGCACAGGTTGGAGTTTTTTGTTTTTTTATTTTTTTTAGTTGCTCATCACAAGAGTGAGATTCTAAGAATCCAAAATTTTCTTGGTTTGACCTCTGGGTGGGAAAAGGTCTCTTTTTAGAATTTATAAATACTGAACTGTATTTTAAGAAGTTGTAATCTAAATTTATATTACTCAAATAGTATATGGATGCCCAAAGTGAAAAGTTAAACAGTGGTCCCAAATACATAATACTCCTGGGTTGCCTGGCAGTAGTAAACTCTAAACTTGTCCAGAAGGATGCATATTCAATCCAGGCAGAATAGAATTCATGCAGACAAATCATCTATCTTTAAAGGTTATTTCCAAGTTCAAAATTTACCATAGAGAAGAGTCAATAGCCACACAAATAGCCCTATTGTTGCCCTGAGGAATTTTGAGAATCATTAGATAGATGAAAATAATTATCTTTAATTAAAGAAATAAAATAATTTTTAAAACAAAGAATAAAGCATTATCACAAAACACACATATTTTAAAAGAAATTAAACTAGCAAAAAGAACAAATATATAGCTAATAAAATTAAAATCTAGGAGAATATTTATTCAAAAAGGGAAAATCTCCAGAGTAATATGATTTTAAAGAGTAAAAAGCAATTTAGAACATTTTTAATATGGTAATGTAGTAAAAATTAGGACAATCATTCTACATGGAGTTCACCTTCTTTCAGATTTTATCCTGATTTTAAAATAATATAATAACAATCCCAAGATTAAAGGGCATCACTGATATATAGAAGTCTAGATGTATAATTGTAGTTCCAGGAAAAAAAAAAAAAAAGAAAGAAAAGCAAGTTTCCATATGAAGTATACAGTAATAAATTTGGATGATTTTCAGTATTCACTCAAATTAAGGACTTCAAATGAAACTCTAAATGTAAATAGAGCATGGTAAGTGCTGAATATTTTCCATAAATATATTATGAGCAATTTTTATGGTACTCTTTTTTTTTGCAGTTTATAACATATAGCATGTATCTTTCACATGCAAATGCATTTTTCATCTTATTAAATTGGCTTCATTGATGCTATAAATGGTTAAGTGGTAGATCATGAATACCTATAATTTTTGACTTGCATTTTTTTCTAATTAATTCCTCTTTTGTACAACAACAGCAGGCAGTGGTGGGCTCATCAGGTAGCCACTCATGCTTTTCATCGGATCTTGCATTACTGTAGACTGTCAGACCACTTATCAAACCACAACTATAAATCCCTGTTGAATATTTGATTTTTACAAGAATGAGTCACGTTTCTGTTGGATTAACAAAAAAAAAAAAAAAAAAAGGTTTATCTGGGGTAGTGATCAGTTTGAAGGAACTCAGTTCATTTTTTTTCCTTATTCAATTTGTCATTCAATGATTGAATGGTTAGGGAGGTATAGCTAAAAAAAAATAAAAATAAAACAAGCAAACAAAAATACTGTCAGTTATAGCACTGTAGAGTTCCACTATTAAACATTTTTTGATTGTAAGATGTTTGCTGTACTATGAGCATCTTGGAGACATGGAGCAAATCTTCCCTACTATTTATATCCAGAGCCTAGCAGAAAATTTTAAAATAGTAGCCACTCCATAATATTTACTGAATTAATAAAATAATTTCAATTCTCCTTCCTTTCTGATATGAAATAAGTGGTAATGCACCTTCATCATTTTTACACATACCCTTCATTAAGGCAACACAAAATGCTCTATAAAATCCCTCATTCTTTGCAATTATCACTTGTTAAAATTGCTTTTTGTCCTTTTATACACTTTGGAAGGACTGATGCTGAACTCCAGTATTTTGGTCATCTGCTGCAAACAGACAACTCATTGGAAAAGTGCCTGATGCTGGGAAAGATTGAGTGCAGAAGGAGAAGAGGGTGTCAGAGGATGAGATGACTGGATGGCATCACTAATGCAATGGACATAAACTTGGACAAACTTTGGGAGTTGGTGAGGGAGGCCTGGAATGCTGCAGTCAATGAGGTCGTGAAGAGTCGGACAGGATGTTGGACACTGAAAAATAACAACAAAAATTGCTTTGCTAAGCTGGCCATCAAAAGATATCATTAAAGAGCCAGAAGAACTTGGAATGCTATGAGAAATCATTTAAATGGGATGTGGCTGGTCAAGGGTCAGCTTGACTCTGCTTTGAAAGAAATGTGGTATGTCGTTGGTGGAGATGTGTGTGGAGTGCAGTTCAGAAAGAAGGAATGGCTTAATCCAGGATCCCAGAGCTATTATTAAAGATTAATGCTTCTAGTTCAGGTTAGAGTCATCAGCTTCTTAAACATTAAATTTTCTACTCCATGTCTTGCTTTCATTCACTTCAATTTTGTCCTAAACTTAGAGTAAACAACCACAGCTGTCTTTAATTTTTAGAAATTAGAGACCGAGAATATTCTTGCTAATTTTAATCCAGCGTAAGATATTAATAGATCATTCTGTAAACTCCTCAGTGCCTCCTCAGTTTCTGATGTACCCCTCTAACCATTGATTATTGAGAACTTCAATTCTTATTTGATGTATCAGAACTTGGAAAATTGTATTCACCTGAATTCATTGCTTTCAAAAAATGTTTGCTTTCAGGTAGGATATTTGACAATAGCTGCTATATTACTCTTTTGCTATTCAGTAATTGCCATTTGGTTATACTTCCATTGGTTATGAAGATAAGGCTTTTCCAAAATATTGTATTTCAATTTGTAGGAACAAGTATGATGACTATAGTTCCACACAATTTATAATCACTTTATAGAGAAATAAAAGCATCTTTCCTAAAATTTCACACACTCTGGGGAAAAAAAAATGTCAAATGAAGGGGAACAGCACGGAAAAGTGTGAAGATTCCCAATGTAGGAGTAAAGAGACTTGGATTTTAGTCCAAGCCCTGTTATTAGCTACTTGTTTGTCTTTGAGCAAGTCATTTAGATTCCCTGAGTTTCTGTTTCCTTATCTATAAAATTATGTGCTCTATTTTCATGGTAAAAATAATCTAATACAAATGTTGATAGGAAGAAAAACAGAAATGCATTAAAGAAGACAATATAAAAAGTAATAGCCTGTTATTATTCTTTTTTGTCTTGCACTGACACTTTAGCAAAAGTATTACGGTGCTTTTAATAGTTTTAAGCAATACAAATTATACATTAATCTCAACCCTAGAAGATTAACTTTTCTCCATTCATATTCTATATTTTGCTGGATAGCAGACTTGATGTTTTAGAATTTGTGTAATCTCACTCTCAAGAATAAATCTACTGATTTTACTGTGGTTATTTATTCAAAATTGATACCCTATTCATGTATGTTACAGACATATAAACAAGATATCATTAGTACACTATGTTTTCAACCTAAATTTTATCTGAATGCTGTTCAAACAGTTTCAAAACGCATTCAGATATATAGAAAATTCAATATCTTTGATTTGCTGTTAAATTTTAAACTGACAAAACTGCCCTTTAAGACATATTGTATAATAAATGCAGACATGAAGTACTAAACTACACATATCATAAGCCTCAAATCATCAGAGATATCACTAGAATTTTACTATGCCCTAAGATATTGGAAGAAGTCCTGGAAATTGAAAAAAATGATGGCAGCTGCTGTCACTGATGCTGGAGCCAAACCAAACTGCTATGTCCACATGTAATCAATCACAGTTCCCTTGGCCTTGCCTTTATCACCATCTCCAAAACCAGAGCCCATGGGTATAAGATGAATAAGCATGATGTCATGAGGAAGTCTGAGCAGTGATGAGAGGGAAATATTGAGAATCAGGCAAAGAAGCAGTGGGATAGCAGCTGTCCGCAGAATATAAGTAGGGGTAAAAAGGGAGATCACTATTTCACCTATTCAAGAATCATGCTTTCTGTACCTATTATGCACCAGACACTTCTGTGTGCTAGTGATACAAAAATGAATTAGACCCAACCTTGCTTATCAGAGAGCTCCTTGTATAGGAAGTGAAGCATAGACACATAAATATTAAATCACATTTAGCAGTGATAGGTGCTACAAAAAAGCTATGTGCAAAATGCGATTGGTAGTCCAAAACAAGAATCAACTGCCCAGAAGACTCAGGAAACTGTCTGCATGGGACAAGGGGATCATCCAACGATTTGGTTCTTATGAGGAAAATAGGAATTTTCCAGTTGAATTAGAGAGTCAAAAGGAGTATAGGCAGAAAAAAGCACAGGTGAAAAAAAAAAGGGACATGAAAAAAGTACTCAGGCTAAATGGACTAGGTTTAGCATGCTCAGCTGGAGGTCTTGGTGCATGTTGTGGAGGCAGGAGGTTAAGGAAAAGTAGAAGTGAAGAGACTAGAATAGTAGACTGGAACTAGATGATGAAACATCTCATCTGCCATGTTAGAGTCTTGATCTTACCCTACATTCAACAGGGAAGTTAACAGGATTTATAAAGAAGTGCTTTTTAGAATGTTATATCTGAGGAAAGTGTAGAGGGGTAATTTGATAGGGAAGACTACAGGAATGAAGGGTGAAATATTAATTGGGAGACTGGGTTACAATAGTATAAACAAAGATTATAAATCCAAATGCTTTCAAGTGATAGTCTCTCAGTCGTGTCTGACTCTTTGCAACCCATGGACTGCAGTTTGCCAGGCTCCTCTGTCCATGGGTTTTCCAGTCAAGAACACTCGAGTGAGGAGTCATTCCCTTCTCCAGGGGATCTTCTTGACCTAGGGGTCGAACCTGTGTCTCCTACATTACAGGCAGATTCTTTATTGTCTGAGCCACCAGGGAAGCCCAAATGCTTGCAAAGGCCTGGCAAATAATGCAAATGTGAAGCTGGTTCCTGCCCCTGCCCCTTACCTCAGACATTTAATTAAAATAATTAAATAAATAAATATCCAGGCCAAATATCACTTAGGATAAAATTTGCTTTAGGGATGCAAGTTTTTTTTTTTTTTTTTTTTTTTTTTTTTCTTTAACCTAGGAAAAAGGAGGATAACATTTTGAATTATGTAATGAATAAATTAGGAGTACAAAAGAGATGGTGAATTCCAGATCTATTTGAGTGGTGCATAGAACTGTTCCAGCTATTTCTGAATCCCTAGGAAATCAGCTGTTGTTCAGTCAGTAAGTCACGTCCAATTCTTTGCCACCCCCTGAACTGCAGCCTGCCAAGCTTCCTTATCCTTCACTCATGCCCATTGAATTGGTGATGCTATCCAACCATCTCATTTTCTGTCACCCCACTTCTCTTGCCCTCAATCTTTCCCCACATTAAGCTCTTTTCTAACGAGTTGGCTCTTCAGATCAGGTAGCCAATATACACTAAAAATTCCATGTGTGCTGACCGACTGCATCCAATAACAGCTAAGGAGAAAGTAAGAGAGAAAACCCTGCTCCTCATGCACTGCCAGTGGGAAAGAACTCTGCAGATATTTAAGCGCTAAATCATTTCAGTCGTGTCCGACTCTGTGACCTTATTGGACTGTAGCCTGCACGGTTCCTCTGTTCATGGGGATTCTCCAGGCAAAAATACTGGAGTGGGTTGCCATTTCTTCCTCGGGGTATCTTCCCAACCCATGGATTGAACGGGAGTCTCTTATGTCTCCTGCATTAGCAGGCAGGTTCTTTACCACTAGCACCACCTGGGAAGCCCAGATACTAAAGATATGTTAACCCCATTAAAAAAAAATATATATATATATATATATATATATAGTGAAATCATAACTTGGCCTTAGCAATACAGAAAATTGCCTAGCCTTAGTCAGAAGCTGTTTTATTTTTTATATTATATATTTGTTTTAAGGTAGACAGTAACTAGATTAAACAACTGTGTAAAAACAAATGAACAAAACTATGCTAAAGCAGTGAGAAAAGCCAAAATGACTATACCATTAAAAGTTATTTTCAATTGCAATTCTGCTATAACTTTATACAAATAATCTTTTTACTCCTTCAATCTATATCTAAATAGATATATATCTAAATATTATCTACTACCATGATATGGCAGGAAAGATTGCAGACAGAGTCCATTTAGACTTGAAGTGAGAGAAACATAAATGAGGAAGTACAGAAACTTAATTCTAAGGGTTGGATAATTTCTGGACAAAAGGGGGATTCTAATGTATAAGAAGAAGAATAGATTGAATACAGGTGGTTATCTCAAAATCAATATGGAATGTTAAAATGATTTCCCCCACTTAAACTAATTTGATCATAAATTATTACTGAGGTAATATAGATAAATATTATTTTAAAAACTACTATATGTGATTTTAAAAAAGCACCATATGCAATTCTGATACATTTAAGCATATGATTTAAATGCATTTCCTGCTTTTGAAAATGACTGCAATTTACATATTTCATTTAGCTAAATATAGTAAGTCTCATATATGTCAGGTGGTTAATGAATAGGTTAAGTGAACAGTGGTTAGTTAGCATAATAGAATGGCAAACTTTATGTCAGAAGATTGATATGATATGCTTAAAAAAATTTAAGAGCTCAATGAGAATTCAGGGTCTTGATCATATCACAGCTGGTTGCTGTGCAACCTTAAATAAGACACTTAATCTCTGTGTTCAAATTCTTCTTTTGTGAAGAAGGATAAAGGAAGGCCAGATTGCAAACCAAGGGTTCCTTTTAACAAGCAGTCTAACATTCAGTGCCCTTGTAAAATGAGAGAATGTCAAGCTTTGAAATAAATTTGGATGAAAAATTTAATTACCCCAAATTAAAAATCATGATCTTTTATCTGTAAGAATGGAATAACTGTGCCTTCAAAATTACATCAATTAATGTCACTGCATGAAAGCAAAAGTGCACTTAATATCTAGGGGTTACAAATTCAAAGCTTCCAAGAGCCAAGGAAAAGTCATAAATATGTGACGTTTCCAAAATACAAAATAATATGAGATGATGGGTTCTATGAGCAATGAGAGAAAGCATATCTTACAATAACCCTCACATTCTTTTTTTTTTTGTCCTAAACATTGCCTGTAAAAGCCTGTCTTTGGCTGGATTCAGACAGTGTGCCATAATATTGTGACCTCCAAACCTTGCCATCTATTATTAGGCCCTAAACTGTCTCTTTTCACTTGGGAAGTCATACTGCTTCTTACAAGTCAGTAAACTATCTTATCAATGGGCAGTTTTTTCTTCATTTTATCTGATGCCATCAACAGCATTTAACCTATTGGATCACCCCCTTCTCTTAGACAACTTCATTCATCTGGCTCCCCAGACACCATATACTCAGGTTTGCTTCTGAGCCACTCCTCAGTCTCCTAGTTAGTCTCCTAGATCTATAAATGTTGGATGACTCTAAGGTTTATTCCCCTCTGTTTCTACACATTCACTCCTTTGGTGAATTCCAGTCTCTCATCTTTAAATAACAGCAATATGCTGTCAATCACCAAATGTGTATTTGCAGCCCAGAGTTTTCTCCCAAACTCCAGATTCCTATATCCAACTGACCGTTTAACATTTGGATATGGATGTCTGACATTTCAAATTTCAGATGTCTCAAACTAAAATCCTGTTTTCTTCCACAAATGTGCCTCCCTTACATTCTTTACAATCTCAGTTAATAGCAACTCTATTATTTCAGTTACTGGACCCAAAAATCTTGGTGTTATTTGGAAATCTCTGTTTTCCTCACACCTTACATCTTAGTCTGTTGGGGCATCATCCTAATTTTACCTTCAAATAAATACAGAATCTGGTTACTTTTCAGCACCTTTGCTGTTTACATCCTGTTTCAAGGCACTATTCTCTCTCTCCTGGGAATCACTGAAGTTTCTACTTCATTAAGGCAAAGACACTATTCTCAGCACAGCTGCCAAAGTGATCTTTTCAAAATTAAAGTAAAATTATTTCACTCTTTTGGATAACAGCCTGCCACAGCTCTCTGTTCTACTCTGAGTTAAGTAATTACCCTCACAGTGGCTTCTTCAGTTCAGTTCAGTCGCTCAGTCGTGTCCGACTCTTTGCGACCCCTTGAATCGCAGCACACCAGGCCTCCCTGTCCATCACCAATTCCCGGAGTTCACTCAGACTCACGTCCATCGAGTTGGTGATGCCGTCCAGCCATCTCATCCTCTGTCATCCCCTTCTCCTCCTGCCCCCAATCCCTCCCAGCATCAGAGTCTTTTCCAATGAGTCAACTTTTCGCATGAAGTGGCCAAAGTACTGGAGTTTCAGCTTTTGCATCACTCCTTCCAAAGAAATCCCAGGGTTGATCTCCAAAATGGACTGGTTGGATCTTCTTGCAGTTCAAGGGACTCTCAATAGTCTTCTCCAACACCACAGTTCAAAAGCATCAATTCTTCGGCACTCAGCTTTCTTCACAGTCCAACACTCACATCCATACATGACCACTGGAAAAACCATAACCTTGACTAGACGGACCTTTATTGGCAAAGTATTATCTCTGCTTTTCAATATTCTATCTAGGTTGGTCATAACTTTTCTTCCAAGAAGTAAGCGTCTTTTAATTTCATGGCTGCAGTCACAATCTGCAGTGATTTTGGAGCCCCCAAAAATAAAGTCTGACACTGTTTCCACTGATTCCCCATCTATTTCCTGTGGCTTCTTACAAGGCCCTTAAAATTATCTCCCTTGCCACCATCAGCATCCCCTCCCACTATGTTTTCTCCTAACATTTCCCCTCAGTTTAAGTTGCTTTAGCTGCACTGGCCTCCTTGTAGTTCCATGTACATCTTGGTAATGTTTTAATGTAATCACCTAATTATTCCCTCTGAGTGGAAAATTCTTCCTTAGATATTTACTTAACCAAATTCCATACCACATTTAATATTTCTTCAACTATTACCCTTTCATGAATCAGACCCTGACCATCTACAGAACTGCCACCACCCCAAGCCCTGGCACTTCTAATCCTGTTTACACTGCTCCAGAAAGGCTACTATATATTAATGTTCTCTAAAATTTAGTAACTTGATTAGCATTTAATATTTTCTCTTCCTTTGCTAGATTCAAAGTGCTATGAGAACAGATATATTTTATTGTTCATCTCAAGCACCTTGAAGAATGTCTAGGCCACAAATATTCAGTAAATATTTGTTGTGGTTTATTAAATTATCAGAAAAGACAATTCATCAGGGAATTTAAATTTAGTTTTTAGAGTCTTGGTGTTATTTTTATGATTATCAATAAAAGGAAGTAAAATAAATGATGTGTTAAGTGCCTACTATGAATTAGTCAGTGTGCTAAGATATTTACATATATTATCCCATTTTATTCTTAGACAACCATGTCAGAATGGCATAATGTGTCCTGTTTTCTAATAATAAAGTCATATAACTTGTAAGTTACATAGTCAAGCTTTGCACCTATGGTTACTTAACACAAAATCTATGACACTCAAAAAGAAGTTGTATGACATATATTCTTTAAGATAATTAATACACAACTGTAAAATAAACCCTGGAAATGTAAGGATAACTGTCCATAAGATTGATGTACAATTAACCAAAGTCATCCATTTACAATTTAACATTTCTGTTAACGGTTTGCTCATATTATAGAAAAAAATTCAGATTTGTAAAAAGCCTTCTACCACTATAAAATTGAGAATAGAGAATTGATACAAATGGGAAATACCCCCAAATATAGAAGCTTCACAAAATATCTGGTAATTTTATTTTTAAAGTATAGCTTACATGTAGCTAACATGTTGTTTAGGCTGATATTAAAAAAATATATATGTGAAAAATTATACTAAAGACAGTAAAACGGGTTTTCTTCCAGTTTCACTTAAGCTTTCAATGCTTAGAATTGAACAGATCAGCTACTTGAAGAAATATCAAGGGCTTGTCAGAGAGCTTCTGTTCACTGTCAGAATTCTGCCAACTAGTTTCCAGAACAGGCCAAAAAATGTGTCACTTAAAACGCTAATGCATTGTCTACAAGACAAATTGTTCACTAAGGGTGAAGTAACTGTTTTCAAGAAGAAACAGCTGTGTTATCATTAGAAGTAAAGCTCTCATGATTATACAGCCACTTATATCAGAAATTCAGCCACCTTAACTGCAGTGTACAATTTGTCTTCCTGACTGGATTCATTGTCTATGTAACTGACAAAACTCCCTGGTTTAAAGCCTATTCACATGATGGAAATTAAGTAGTATGTTTGTACAGATATAAATTACTCTAAAGCCTTCCTCAAAAGAAGAAGTCAATGTCCTTTCCAACCTTGCTAAAACACCAAAACACGCTGAATAAGCTTAATTGAATTGTTTTATTTTACCAAAGTATGAAAAGCTGTTCCTTTTTATAATAATTGTGACCCCAGGCTCTCATAAATTAATTTGCTGCTCCCTTTGAAGAAAAAGATCAAGAAAAATTTCCCAAGTGCAAAATCAAAAAGAAACTAAAGCTTTCTTTGCTTACTTGAACTATACATCTTGTCTTACTGTTACTTTAATGTTTTCTTAAGTAGTGAAAATTAGTACAGAACAGGTAGTTATGCTTTTTTCTCCCTTGCCCATTCTTCTAAAGAAACATATTTATGAAAATTTCTGTGATTTTTAAATTATGATAACTAAGTACTTTTGCATGACATTAATACTACAGTTTACAATGCCTTGTACCTTCACTATCATTTGGACTTCACAGTCCATTCAAAATTTGCAAGTAACTAACAGTGACAGACTTCACTGTCTTGGGCTCCAAAACCACTGTGGATGGTGACTGCAGCCATGAAATTAAAGGAGGTTTGCTCCTTAGAAGAAAAGCAATGGCAAACCTAGGCAGCATATTAAAAAAAATACATTACTTTGCCAACAAAGGTCCATATAGTCAAAGTTATGGTTTTTCCAGTAGTCATGTATGGATGTGAGAGCTGGACAATAAAAAAGGCTGACCGCCGAAGAAATGATGCCTTCGAACTGTGGTGCTCGAGAAGACTCTTGAGTCCCTTGGACTGTAAGGAAATCAAACCAGTCAATCCTAAAGGAAATCAACCCTGAATATTCATTGGAAGGACTGATGCTGAAGCTGAAGCTCCAATATTTTGGCCACCTCATGCAAAGAGCTGACTCATCGGAAAAGACCCTGATGCTGGGAAAGATTGAATGCAGAAGGAGAAGGGAATGACAGAGGATGGGCTGGTTGGATAGTGTTACCGGCTCAATGAAGTTGAGTTTGAGAAAATTCCAGGAGATGGTGAAGGACAGAGAAGCCTGGTGTGCTGCAGTCCATGGGGTCACAAAGAGTCGGACATGATGGAGTGACTGAATAAAAACAGTCACTGAAAGTTTATGAGGCTAAACCCTGTATAAGGTATACTAGCTGTATCATAGCATTTTACTCTCAACAAAATAGGTATCTTTATAGCCCAATTTTGAGATGCAGAAACTGAGTCACATAAAACAAAGGAAATCACATGTGAAGACGCAACTCATAAAACAAAGTAGAATTCATGCTGTCATAGGTCTATGCCACTATTAAAAGTTATTCTCAATTGCATTTATAAATTAGGCACTCTCTCCCATTTTGTTGACCTATAATCCAAAGGATTGTGGTGGGGTTTTTTTTGCATCATATTTTATGGCATTTGATGTTTAAAAAAAAAAAAAAACAAAACTATAAGAATCAGAACCACCTTTATTGAGTGTCTGCTAGGAATTCATTATGAAATTTGCCTTATTGATAATTTTGACTAGAACCATGCAAGATAGGTATTATTATACTTATTTTATGAATGAGAAAACTGAGGCTCAATGAGTTTAATTAAAATATCCCAGGTCACATAACAAGAACGGGAAGAATCAGGATTCCAGGTCATTGACTTTCCATAGACCATACGGCCAAAAGGATGACAGTCCTTTGACCATCCTTACTACTTGGATGCTCAGTGAATTCTAAGCAATGTGTCTCTAACTTCCTAAGGGGACAGTATGTTTTAAAACAATCACAACTATTTTCTATATAAAAAAAAACAAAACTTATTTTCTGTCTAGCAAAACATTATGTTCTAAGACATTGCATGCAAAATGAGGAAAGTCTTGTTTGGATACTAATTTTATAGTGTAAATTGGTACAGGGAAAGCTGCTTCGACATGTGGATGTATTTGTAAATGTTGCCTTTGGGCTTGCAAAGTATTCTTCTCTGGAGTCAACAAAATGCAAATATAATTAAGCTACCCTTTCTGAGGTGACCTCTTTTTAACCAACTATCTTTTATAATATCAGCTGCATTCCTTTGGGTAATAATGGGATAGTTGAAATTATGCAATTATACTGTATAGTATTTTAATTAAAAGATGTATCACTGAATACTTAAACATTATGTGTCTGCCAGAACCTACAATAATTACGCAAATGTGAGAGAGCAGGGGAAGAAAATACACATCTTTTCTGTTTATATTTCAATTAGATTGTGAAATTTAATTGCTGAAACTGAAAATGTCACATTTTCTAACAGAAACAAAAAGTTCAGAAATGCTGTTTTTTAGTTCTAAGCTACATCAAATTCTACAAATATTAAAATATAGCAAATTCATATTTATATGTATATGTTATATATGAACCCACAAAGTACAACTCAATTAGGTGATTCATTTTTAGATTTATAACAATATAGGGTCAGAAATCACAATGTTTTATTGTAATATTTCAATGTGGCATGGTGAACTAGATTCTTCCAAATTGATAAGTTCTTCTGAAGTTGAAAATAACACTTCTAATACAATTTTTCAGGTTATTTGATAATAATATGGAGTGTTAAGCATGGCTGAAACACATTATGTTAAAGTCCTATCAGCCTCAGAACAACTAAGCTAAGACTGAATAAGAGGAGATGTACAAGAGAAGTAAAAATATACTTTTGCTGTCAAAAGGGCTCTGGTCTAGAATTAGGAACATGAGTTTGGGAGATTTGTGTTGAACACAAACTAGCTGTGAGATCTTATGTACCATTCTTTACTCGCTCAGGACTCGGTTGGTTTAACTGTTAAATGGAAAGGAAAGGGAAAGGGAAAAGGAAAGGAAAGGGAAAAATAGATGCATTTGTAGTATGAGAGGGGAAATACTATTGTACATACAAATCTAAGGTATTTCTATTTTTATTTTACTGTTCATACTGAAGATAGATTGACTATTAATAGTTAATGGCATGGCCCTATTGGGAAAATATTAACATGCCTCAGAAAGAACTACAAAGAAAAGTGAACTCCCTATCCAAAATCCATTCTTCAGAAATCATCACTGCTAGCAATTTCTTTTCTTATAAGATTTAAAAAATAAATGCTAAGGCTTTCTATTTGAGTGAAAAGTTGTTTTTAAATCAGTTTATATTTGAAGACTTGCTTTTCCAACCCACTACACAGCTCTGATTTATTTTGTAGTACAGATGTGTGTGTGTTTGTGTGTGTGTAATGGGGGTGGAAGCAAATAGGCTGTAGTCAGAAGACCTTGTTCAAGTCCCAGCATTGTACCTTATCAGCTGGGTTGCTGGGTAAAAAGTGAAAACTCTAAGTATACATTTCTTATCAGTAAAATCAGAATAGTAATATTCCCTCTCAGAGCTATTAATGAAATAAGAATATGAACATGCTTTTTAAACAAGTGAAATATTAAGTTGTCATTATGAGTATAGTTTTTAGAAAACACAAATATTGATCTGTCTAGTAGGAACAATGGAATAAAGTACTCCCAAATTCAAGATGCCTACTCATATCATATTGTTAAGCTGTTCTGCCCTTGTTCTACTTTGTCAGCTCTCTGGGAATGTTGAAAACTGACTATGAAATAAAGAAACATTTCTGCTTATCTCCTTTTCACACAGCAGTCTCACCTACAGAAGTTGCTCACAACTTTCCAATAAATATATACAGGTAACTGAAAAAACAAAGGAAGAGCAAGGAAAGAAAGTGACACAAAATCAGTTCCCTTCAACATCTCTCCCATAAATTTAATTTCCCTTCACCCAACAAACTGTCAAAAGCAATAGGAAAAAATATAGGACAAAATCTTCAGGTAAAAAACACATTTTCTCTATATTCTAGGAAATAGTGTTCCAAATAAGTCAATTTACCTCTGAAAGTATCAAATATTCATGTGTTCAACTCACAGAATGTTGCCTTCTGAAAAAGCTTAGAGAACCAAAAGTACCATTCTGTAAACTTCCATTCCTTTATAGGTCAATGTGTTTGACTTCAGAGCATGTAACTAACAGTTGCTTAAAGAACTTTCTTAATTGAAGCTGGACTTATATTAAGAGATAGCTATAAGGAAACAGAGAATGGAAAACCAGTTCTTTCTAAACTGAAATAAAGAAATCAGGTTCCATGATTTGTGGAACTGACTTTGTGTTCTTTGTCAAGTCCCTTAATTGTTTGGTCCCTTTCTTACTCAACTATAAATTAAGTTTAACTCACAAGTGTCTCTAGAAGGCACTGAACTTAATGCCTGCTGTCAATAAAGTCAAAGCTTGGAATTGCACATATGACATACATGGCCTCTAATTCTTCTTTTAGCCATGAATGCAGGGGAAAGAAGGGTATCAAAAACTGGGGCTGCAAGGGCCCATCACCATGCTTCACATATAAGAATGATAAATTGTGTTTGTGTGAATGACCTCTATTTCTACTCTTCTGTGCCCTCACATGTAACTTAAGAATAGAATACAATAAAGAACAACCTTCCTAGCCACTATAATTTTATTTATCATTCCATATTCTTCTCTCCCATTCACTGTCTTTCATTTTATATTTTCTACTCATTATAATTCATTAAATTAGAGGAATATCATAACTTTGCATCTTCGTTCATTCCTTCTATTTGTGATAACTTTAAATGCATCCTCTGTTTTTCCTTTAAAAAGCAGAATGCACTTTAAACTACTGAAAACAAAAGTGAACAGACTGTTTCCCATTTTCATGTATCTTTAAAATGCTGACAACTTCAAATTCAGTATCTTTCATCGTTATGTAAAAAACATCTGCAAGAAAGATAGAAACTCAGTGACCCACAAATTATAGCTAGATTTGGCACCATTTAAATTAAATGTCAGCAGTTTCCTTCAGCTCAGGCCTTATCTCTTTCTCCTGTTTTTCAAGAGCTGTTGCTGAAGACCTAAGGGTCTAAACTTGTACTCTATTCATTACAGGTCATCTCACATTGCATGTTGCTAGGCCACAGAGGCACAGATATGAGATAGCGTATGATCTAGCACAATCTGTTGGTTCTCTAAACAAAATATATGTTAAGTGCTGCTGATGGAGGAAAGTCCAGAAGAGAAAACCACACTTTAGCAAGATCATTTTCAAATAGAAAAGAGGATGTAGAAACATTATTTAAGTTCAATGGGTATAAAACTTTATAGTATAACCACCAAAATTCTCTTTTAAGTGGCCTTCATGTAGCCACAGTAAATAAGTTTTCAAACAAAAATGCTATTGTTTATTAATATAACATGGTTTAATCATATTAACATTGGCTTGTATTTCTTTCTAGCTAAAAATCTGGATGTAGCCTACAATATAGAGTTTTAAGCAAGATTCAATGTCTTTATAGTCAACCAACTAATAAAAAGCATATAGTGTGAAAATTTTGCATCTTTAACAAAAATTAAATTCAAATTCTCTGAATCACTTCAGGGAGAAAAAAACAAGCCTTATGAATTTGTTACTTCTGCAATAGATGCTATCAACAATATACTAATAAAAATATTATCTGTCTAGTGGAAACAGTGCCAATTTGTCTTGAGGGCCATCTTATTAGCATTTTTCCAACATTATTAATTATTAACATCAATTCATATTTCAAAATTGAGACTTAAACTAATGTTCCTAACATCATGAACTTTTCTATAATGCTGCTATTCATAAGTATAATAAACATTAATCTTATATATATAGATGTCGACATGATCATGTTAACAAACTACATAGTAGAACTTTATAAGAATCTGACTTCCAGACCCGACTCCCAAATAATAGTGATAGAGCAAATATATCTTCTCTGGTTCTCAGTCGAATTATAGACTATTAAGTAATGTACTAAGATACATTGATACTTTTGTCCTAGGGCTTATAGAAAAAGTAAAACCTATTGGTAAGATACTAACATGCATGTAGGAACCAGATACAAATTTGAAGAAGACAATGCATTTTGTATTTGTGGCTAGACCTCTAATGAAAAAATGAATAGTGGATGCTGAATTTCTGACTTTTTCCATCCTGTGCCAACTTTCTCTGAAATTAAAATGGCAGAGCTGTAACTAACACAGATACCCTGGTAATTATTTAGTGAACCAGATGTGTCAATTCATTTTACTTTTGTTACAATAGCCAATCTGATATCTCTTCAAGGTCTTTCTGCATCACTTTGTTTAGATTGTGATTAGACTCTCTACTGGTTGATATGTCCCAAAGCAAATGTATTTTTTTTTACTTGCAATATAGTTAAACAAAAAAGCATCAAAAGAGCTGTTGCATCCTAGCTTTATTTGTCTATCTATCTGTCTCTTTATTGGCAGTTTTATCATTTTTCAAAGTTGAAAAGTGATGACTTCTTCTCAGCAAAAATGAGAAATCATTAAACTGACCAAAGAAAAATGATAAATAGAAAACTATTACTAGATGCTGAACTTAAGCAGTCAAGAAAATGTCATAAAATGTTTTTATTCAATCTATTTCAAACTTCATGTGCCAAAACAGAACTCAAGTGTTAATATGTTTACATTAAAATAGAGGTTACTGATTAATAACTCATCCACTGTCAAATCAACTCTCATTTGCAACAAATTTACCTAATTCATCTGTTATATGTATTCTTAAAAGTAATTGTCATTCTAAAGTATTTTCAGTATGTAGAATCTTTCATAATGGATAGATCTTCTAGAAAGTTTGCTATAAAATGAATTTCCATGAAGTCTATTTTCCAATAGAGAGGCATGGCAGAGAGGTAAGGAATGTTGTTGGGATACTTAAGGGAGTTTTGTTTTTAGCATCCAGCTCTGATAACTAACAACACTTTTTAGAGGTATTTTAGAAAGAACAAGGCATTAAGAGTTACAACACTCATGATAATGACAAAATAGCTGCCATACCAATGGGCAGGTCTAGGATTTGCTACTAGCACTTCTACTGCAACTTTAGCAGGCAAGGGCCCCTCAAAGAGCAATGGGAAGCTTTCCTTCCCACCAGTGCTGAGGGATAATCCCTCATCTATAATAATGAAAACGTTATAAATTTCCAAACCCTTAGCTGAGAATCAACCGAAAATGCAATTTTCTCCATGGCTTTATTAATTTGATGAGAGGAAAAGTCATGCATGTTGATTTGCTGTTTATCATGTGATTGTTGGATTGGGACAATTGTGAAAAACAAATACAAAGACGTCAGAATTTACAGCAATTTTTCCAAAAATTTTGTGTTGTTAAAAGTTCATGTCAATGTATTGCAAACACCACTACAATATAGTAATTAGCCTCAAATTAAAATAAATTAATTTACAAAATACACAGAATATCAAAATTTAATAGCCCTCAATGATTCTAATTTGTGTTCTAAAAATGTCTGCCCTGTTCTTAATATTGATAATAATGCAAATGATTTATAAATCTCTTATGTTTAAATATTAGGGTTATGACTTTAAAAATCACATAGTACAATAGAAAGGCAATTCTTCAAGTCTGCAGAAAAATGAAGTCCACACAAATGCTGTACCATGAGTACATCTACTGTTGTGCTGTTTTAAATTGTTTCAAATACTATACTCACACAGTGTTCCATAGCAAACAGCAGTTGCAGTTGTACTGACTTTCAAATGGCTTTCACTCCAGTGGCAGAGGCTGTTTTATAATCCAGGTACACTCACATTTAACACAGTGCCCCAAGAGTAAAATAACAAACCATGGTTGACTATTTATCATTTCTACTTGAAAAATGAAGATCCATTATTTACTGATATTTAGGATGTAGTCATTAATGCCTTCAGCTGAAAAGCTACAAAAATGTCTAAATCTCCTTTTAAAAAAATAATAAGGCTTCTCATAGTAATTGTAACTTCCTTATATCTCTCTAAACATGGGAGTGATTTCACAAGACTCCTTTAATGTACACTATCCCATATTTCAAGATGTGAAAACGAATTCTGATTTTTTGAAAGCAAACTTTAACCTAGGTAAAATGTTTCTTATGCTAGGCACTATTCTAAATATTATGAATAAAGAAGGAACAAAGTAGACAATAATCACATGGAGCTTACACACTAATGGAGAGAGCAAAATACTCTACCCATAACTGTGTATTTTAAAATATTTTATGTTTTGAAGTATATTTTGAAAGGTAGAAATATATTTTGGTCTTGTAGTATGTTCTATGAGAACTTAATATGCTAGGATAAATTGCTAAGTCATGCAGTTCTGTCTGATGTGTCATTTTCAACTCTCAACTCCTATGAGGCTGTTCTCTTTAGTGGTTCACTTACAGTCAACTGCCCTTCCTGTCAAATATGCCCTTACTTTTCCTCATCATTTACTTACTAGTACTGGCTTTTTGTTCTTATTTTTCTCATTGCCTACAAAATTCCTGCCCAGCTTTTTAAGCAACCTTGATGTATAAAGTTTAAATTCTACCTCATTTGTAATATCCTCCCAATCATTTCAGTCTTTATTTCCTCCTCCTCTGAACTTTTATAGTACCAATTAATTAATTATTGTTCCTTTCTGATTAATTTTGCAAAGACTAAACTCTTACAATATATCTAGAATGGATTTTAAAGGTCTTCAAATCTAATCTCATTTTATAGCAGAGAAAACTGGGTCTTAGAAGCTGAGTAATTTACTCAGTCATCCAGGTTACAAATGCAGAAGTAAGTTTGAAGCCTTAACACTTGATTCCCAGTGAAGATTTTTCCACTCCACCAAATCTGTTTATACACGACTATTTTGCCTTTTTTTTTTTTTTTTTTTTTGGTCACTAATCTGTATTTTATAATAATAAAATACAATCAAATTCCAAACTCTTTAGCCTATGATAATATCTCTCAGGTTAATTCATTTATTTAATAGTACTTTCTATTGAATATATTTCTTCTTACTTAGGCCTCTCTGAAAAATCCTTGGAAATTTTTATCTGATTAACTAAAAGTGGACTGTTTCAGTCATTTCCCATGCTTGTTTAGTTCCTATTGTTTGAACTCATTTTTGTAAGAATCTTCCTTGAGGTAATCAATTCCCAAAGATCATACATACCTTTTTACTGCCCCTTCCATGCAACTTAACCTTCAAGTGACAGACCCACCACATTATTGCCAACTCCATGTTGCCCATATAGTGGGCAAAACTTCAACTACCAAATACAGCTTTTTCCTTTTGCTTGCTTTGCTTGCTGATTTATTGTGTTTTTATTTTACTAGTATTTCTTTTTAAAGGAGATAATATTGGGTTTTGGTGGCTTCCCTGGTGGCTTAGATGGCAAAATATCTGCCTGCAGTGCAGGAGACTTGGGTTCAATCCCTGGGTCAGGAAGATCCCCTGAAGAAGGGAATGTCAACCCACTCCAGTATTCTTGCCTGGACAGTTCCATTGACAGAGGAGCCTGGCAGGCTACTGTCCATGGAGTCACAAAGAGTCAAACACGACTGAGTGACTAACACAACACAATATTGGGTTTTAGCTTCCCTTCATAGGAAAATTAAAGATTTCACTTAAAAACAACTTTATTCTAATAGCAATTAAAAACTCTCAGTTAAAGGACAGCACTGGAAGCTTGAAATCCAAGAAGAGTAAGACTGTCTACATGTGAATAAAATATATGAATACCGGAAGCATCTTAGGTTTGCTTCTAGGAAATTCTAAAAAGAAGATTGCCATATTGCAAAATTCAAAACATTTCAGGGGCTTCAGGCACCTAGATTAGAAAGGTGAAATGGGTTGAGTGGAACAACTCAACAGAATGCTTTGAAGGCACTTCTATCTTAGTGCTTGGGTCTGATTTTTAGAATTAGAAAGAGAATTTGCCCTCTGGTTTTCAGAAATTTGAGTAATTGGGTGGCTACCAGCAGGTTGTTCAAGTTGCTGAATGTGTATACCTAGAGAGATTACGATTTAAGGTGGCCATATTCCACATACCAATCAGAGAACTGGAAATGACTCAATTCACTAATTTTGGTATGGTTTCCATGCTGAGGCCTAAGGCAAAATCACTCTATATGTTACCAGAAGAGTGGTAGAAAAATATTACTCACACAGAACCCTGCTCTATAACACTTTTGAGAAAAATCTTTGTAGGCATTTTTTTTCCTCCCTAAAATTTCTTTTTCACCTTTTATATAGTTCGTGAGGTTCTCATGGCAAGTATACTGGGGTGGTTTGCCATTCCCTCCTCTAGTGGGTCATGTTTTGTCAGAACTTTCTGCTGTGACCTGTCCATCTTGGGTGGCCCTTAACAGCATGGCTCATAGCTTCATTGAGTCACACATGCCCTTTCTCCACAACAAGGCAGTGATCCATCAAGTTAGGAGAGAGAAACATCAACAACCTCAAATATGCAGATGATGCCACTCTAATGGAAGAAAATGAAGAGGTACTAAAGAGTCTCTTGAAGAGGGTGAAGGAAGAGAGCAAAAGAGCCAGCATAAGACGAAATATTAAAAAAAAAAAAAAAGCCTAAGATCATGGCATCTGGTCCCATTACTATATGGCAAATAGAAGGGGAAAAGGTGAAAATAGTGATAGATTTCCTCTTCTTGGGCTCCAAAATAACTTCAGACAGTGACTGCAGCCATGAAATCAGAAGACAATTGCTTCTTGACAGGAAAGCGATGACAAACCTAGACAGTGTGTTGAAAAGCAGAGACATTACTCTGCCAACAAAGGTCCATATAGTCAAGGCTATGGTCCTCCCAGTGGTCATGTATGTTTATGAGAGCTGGACCATAAAGAAGGTGAGCGCTGAAGGATTGATGCCTTCAAATTGTGGTGCTGGAGAAGACTCCTGAAAGTCCCTTGGCTAGCAAGGAAATCAAACCAGTCAATCTTGAGGGAGATTAGTTTTGAATATTCACTGAAAGGACTGATGCTGAAGCTGAAGCTCCAGTATTTTGTTTATCTGACGTGAACAAATGACTCATTGGAAAAGTCCCTGATGCTGGGAGAATTGAAGACAGAAGAGAGGGCATCAGAGGATGAGATGGCTGGACGGTATCACCAATGCAATGACAATGAACTTGGGCAAACTCCGGGAGATGGTAAGGGACAGGAAGGTCTGTCTTGCTGCAGTCCATAGGGTCACAAAGAGTGGGACACGACCGGGTAACTGAACAACAACAACAAAGATTTCTTTAAAGACTCTAACTGCAAAATTATATTTATTTATATTTATTTATTTTCTTTTTTATTTTAAATATAAATTTATTTATTTTAATTGGAGGTTAATTACTTTACAATATTGTATTGGTTTTGTCATACATCAACATGAATCTGCCACAGGTATACATGTGTTCCGCATTCTGAACCCCCCTCCCTCCTCCCTCCCCGTACCATCCCTCTGGGTTGTCTCAGTGCACCAGCCCCAAGCATCCAGTATCATGCATCGAACCTGTACTGGCGATTCGTTTCATATATGATACTATACATGTTTCAATGCCATTCTCCCAAATCATCCCATCCTCTCCCTCTCCCACAGAGTCCAAAAGACTGTTCTATACATCTGTGTCTCTTTTGCTATCTCACATACAGGGTTATCATTACCATCTTTCTAAATTATATTTAAATCTCTAACAAAATTATAGCTTAAATCTGTATCTCAAAAATTAGATCAATATCTAGTATTACATGAAAGAGTTTTAAACATAAATTTCCCTCCAACTACTGTGTCAAAAAATAATAAAATTTTTTGTAGAAAGTATTTATGTGAAATATATCATGCAAGTGCATATATGTCCCCTAAGTGTGAAGAGACAGAAATGGATGACTCCTGTCCTCCCTATTCTTAAATTGCTTCTTACCTATGAAATGGAGCAGGACTCTATGGCGACATTCCAGGTACAAATCCCTGGTTTCCTGTTTGTAGGAAATAAGTTTCATTCAGCCTCCTTGAAGTTCTCTGAATTCCAAAGGACAAATTCAAGCAGTTGCTAATCAGGGAAGGAAACAACTACAGAAACTAATGAGGAGCAGCCAAGAGACACTAGTGCAGCCTTGGGGCAGGGTCCTGGTTCCTCCTCAGTTCAGATCAGTTCAGTAGCTCAGTCATGTCCGACTCTTTGAGATCCCATAGATTGCAGCATGTCAGGCTTCCCTGTCCATCACTGACTCCTGGAGCTTGCTCAAACGCATGTCCATTGAGTCACTGATGCCATGTAACCATCTCATCTCTGTCATCCCCTTCTCCTCCTGTATTTCCCAGCATCAGGATCTTTTCAAATGAGTCAGTTCTTTGCATCAGGCAGCCAAAGTATTGGAGTTTCAGCTTCAACATCAGTCCTTCCAATGAATATTCAGAACTGATTTCCTTTAGGATGGACTTGTTGGATCTCCTTGCTGTCCAAGGGACTCTCAAGAGTCTTCTCCAACACCACAGTTCAAAAGCATCAATTCTTCAATGCTCAGCTTTCTTTATTTTCCAACTCTCACATCCATACATGACTACTGGAAAAACCGTAGCTTTGACTAGGCAGACCTTTGTCTACAAAGTAATGTCTCTGCTTTTTAATATGCTGTCTAGGTTGGTCTTAGCTTTTCTTCAAAGCAAGAAGTACGTGTCTTTTCATCTCATCACCATCTGCAGTGATTTTGGAGCCCAGGAAAATAAAGCCTGTCACTGTTTCCATTGTTTCGCCATCTATTTGCCATGAAGTGATGGAGTGGTACATAACAAAACACCTTTGAGTTCTTCTGCTGGAACTAAGGCCCACAGCCAGATGGAGAATGGTACCCTCAGGCTAAACACAACATTCCTGCAGCAGTACCCTGTCATTTCACCAAACACCAATCAGAAAAAGTCGCACATCCTGCAACCCTGACTCCAAGTTTGGCTGTAAAATCCTCTTCGTGGAAACCATTGGGGAGTTCGGGGTTTTGAACACAAGTCACACATTCTCCTTGCTCAGCCCAGAAATAAACATTTCTCTGATCCAAACTCTAATGTTTTGGTTTGTTTGGCCTCACTGTTCATGGGATACACAAACTTGTATTTGGTAACACCTACCGTTTCTTTGGGTTTCCCTGGTGGCTCAGATGGTAAAGAATCTGTTTGCAATGCAGGAGACCTGGGTTCAATCCCTGGGCCAGAAAGATCTCCTGGAGAAGGGAATGGCAACCCATTCCAGTATTCTTGCCTGGAGAATCCCTTGGACAGAGGAGCCTGCCAGGCTCAAGTCCATGGGGACCTGAGAGTTGGACATTACTGAGCTATCATAGTTTCTGTTTTCTTATTAATATCAAGACTTTCACCTGGGTGAAGTTAAAACAACTGTTTGTGGAACCCCAGTATCAAGGTGTTTCAGTCTGCTATATCCTGCTCCCAAAACACACACTCCCTTAGTTTGCAAGCACAAGTGTACACTTTTAGTGTCAAAATTTTCATCACAGGTCTCAGAAGGAAAGTAAAATTCTTCCTGGGGAATAATTTGATAGCATGGTTTTTATGGTAAATGCACCCCCTTGTTGACCACTAGCCAAAATCAGCTCTGTGCATATAGGCACTTGGGATTAATTTTCATCATCTATAGATACCGTTTCATTAGGCGTTTCAGAATTAAATTACATGCCCCCCAGCCCCAAAACTGAAGCATGCATTCAGGTAGAAAACATGCAGAGTAAATAAAATGAAGATTGTATTAAGGTCCAACTTCAGTGATTTTAACTCAGCCTGCTTTATAAAACACCTAGAAGTATTGAACTATCTCTATAAATATGGATGAACTTTGAATAACTATAATGGATAGAAAAAAAGGAAAAAGTGGGAATTAGAGATAGGGTCAGAGAATGAAATCTAGAATTAATGAAATGCGAATTATTGCTATTGTTTAAAATGTACATTGCTTCAAACTGTGCTTTGCATAGAAATGACAAGCTTTTCTGGATTGAATATTTTAAATACAAAAAAATAGAACAAGGAGATAGATTTGAATCCAAATCCAAACTCCAGTCATCAAGCATGGATGACAGAAACACAGTTCCCCTATAATTTTCATGTTCATTCAGTGTTGCTGTTGTTCAGCAGCCCAGTCATGTCTGACTCTTTGCAATCCCATGGACTGCAGCTTCCCTGTCCCTCATCATCTCCCAAGTTCACGTCCATTACATCTATGAAGCCATCCAGCCATCTCATCCTCTGATGCCCTCTTCTGCCTTCTATCCTTCCCAGCATCAGGGACTTTTCCAATCAGTCAGCTGTTTGCATCAGATGACCAAAATACTAGAGCTTCAGCTGCAGTATCAGTTCTTCCAATGAATATTCAGGGTTGATTTCCTTTAAGATTGACTGGTTTGTCTCCTTGCTGCCCAAGGGACTCTCAGGAGTCATCTCCAGCAACAAAGTTCAAAGGCATCAATTCTTTGGTACTCTTCCTTCTTCATCGTCCAGCTCTCATAAACCTATTTGACCACTGGGAAGACAATAGCCTTGACTAGGAGGACCTTTGTTGGCAAAGTGATGTCTCTGCTTTTCAACACACTGTCTAAATTTTTCATAGCTTTCCTGCCAAGAAGCAATCATCTTCTGATTTCTTGGCTGCAGTCATCATCTGCAGTGATTTTAAAGCCCAAGGAAAGAAAATCTGTCACTACTTCCACTGTTTCCCCTTCCATTTGTCATGAAGCAATGGGGTCAGATGCTATGATGATTCCTGGGTCGGGAAGATCCCCTGGAGAAGGGTTAGGCTACCCACTCCAGTATTCTTGGGCTTCCCTGGTGGCTCAGATGGTAAGGAATACACCTGCAATGTAGACCTGGTTTTGATCTCTGGGTAGGGAAGATTCCCTGGAGGAGGGCATGGCAACCCACTCCAGTATTCTTGCCTGGCAAATCCCATGGACAGAGGAGCCTGGCAGGTTACAGTCCATATTGTGGCACAGAGCTGGACATGACTGAAGTGACTTAGCACAGCACAAACAGTCATGATCTTAGCTCTTTTTTAATATTTAGTTTTAGCTGTTTTTTTCACTCCCCTCCTTCACCCTAATCAAGAAGTTCTTTAGTTACTTTTCACTTTCTGCAGTGAGAGCAGTATCATCTACATATCTGAGGTTGTTGATGTTTCTCTCGCCTATCTTTCTTCCAGCGTGTAACTCATTCAACCCAGCATTTCTCATGATGTGCTCAGCATATAATTTAAATTAAGAGGGTGACAGCAGATAATCCTCTTGTACTCATTTCTCAATCTTGAACCAATCTCTTGTTTCTTTTTTTTTTTTAATTTTATTTTATTTTTAGACTTTACATAACTGTATTAGTTTTGCCAAATATCAAAATGAATCCACCACAGGTATACATGTGTTCCCCATCCCGAACCCCCCTCCCCATTCCATCCCTCTGGGTCGTCCCAGTGCACCAGCCCCAAGCATCCAGTATCGTGCATTGAACCTGGACTGGCAACTCGTTTCATACATGATATTTTACATGTTTCAATGCCATTCTCCCAAATCTTCCCACCCTCTCCCCCTCTCACAGAGTCCATAATCTCTTGTTTCATAGAGTGTTCTAACTTATAATGTAGAAAGCTTCCTCAACATTTATACATTAATTGCATAATGTTTAAAGTATAAATTATAATATTCCCACAATAAGAGTATGAATAAAAAATAAAATTTAATGTCTAGTTGAAGCAAAGTAATGTGGATGGGCACTTCAAAAATGCCTCCTCTATATTTGATTCTGGGACTGTATATAATCTATGTGTTCTTTCTTTTTTGTCAAATGGAGATAAAAATAACACCTATAGCTGAAGGTGTATTGCAGGGATTGTGAATACTGCAATCAATATAAAATACTCAAACACACTAGTGCACTAAATAAAATAGCTCAGAGTATGCAAGAAGGAGATTATTTTTTTTTCATATGTGTGTATATGTGTGCACACACGTGCATGCAAAATATTCCTCATTCACTGTATTTGGTGTGTGCCTCATTTAAAATTGTTATATAGGTACAGCATCTACATACTAAAAATTGTTTTGCTACTACTGGAATAATTGAACATACAAAAAATATATTACCAACTAAGTTATGAGGGAAGCTATTTTGAACACACTGCATTTTCAGAACATCAAAAGACATGCTTTCTTACTCATACAATTTTCAGACTTATTTTAAAGTACTTGTGTTCTGATTTTAAAAGATGTTTAAAATAATAGAGATTACATTTTTCAAGGTTAGTACCAGGAAATTGTGCATCTAGCTCTTCATGAACAACAAAACTGGTCTTTTGTTATTTTAGGGATTAAAGAGGACTTTGAAAATTAGGAATTTTATTTAGGGTATATTTCACTTTACTTGTAAAGGCCAGAGTTATTTATATTTCCTTCTAACCACCATAAAATCTTAGTGCTTCAGTTTTGACTGCTAACATGTGACAACATAACAAATTTATATGTCTCTCTAGTATTGGAAGATTTACTTGCATATTTTAGGGGCGAGGTTTAAATATTTACTCCTGAAAGATTATAAAGTAGAAATAAAATTAGTGGCTTCATACAGAGTTTTTCACTTTATCACCTGAATGGTATTTCACTTTAATATAAACTTGACATTAGCTTTCCATAGGAGCACTGTGTTTTTAAAAACCTGATAATTTCCAATATATATGAAAACGGTGACATCATCTTGACATTGTAAAAGATATACATAAGGTCTATGAAGACACAGAAAAATAAGTGAGGCAGCTGCATTTATTATAAAGACTTTCAGAGAATAGAGATTTTAAGTATGACTATAGTACTGTGTGCCAGGTGGTGGTTTTGACCTAATTATTCATGTGATTACTTCATAGATTGATGTATTTGATGTTTTAAAGATTATTCATTTTAATAGTTTTAAATGTCCTTTTAATAGTTCTACAAAAGGATTATTTTCTGTCAACTAATGATATTAAAAACATTACACTAAATAATAAACACCTTAGTTTCATATTACATGGGTTGCTTCAATGTGTAAGTCCATTTCAAAACTAAACCCGTACATAATTCTTTCACTATTTTGAGGGATCAACTAAAATAAACTATTTCAATTTGCATTCTACTAGAACATTTTCCTTCCAAGCTATTTTCCACAGATAGAGTTAGTGTATAAATATTCAAGAAAAATGAGGATTTGTTAAAGGATTTGATGTTATACAATGCACTGCACAATTCATTCAAAAAATCACTTCATATATTTTATGTTTAACATTTAAAAATTAGTATTGTATAGATTTTGAGGGTGAGTATTCCTATTGCCTGATCTGAAATACAAAAATGTTAACAGTTTTTGAGATGCTGCAGACCACTACTTTTCACCAAAACAGTTTCAATGTAGCTATGGTTCTCCTATTAGAATTTCATAGTAAACAATTTCTGTGAGTACTTCTTACCAATTTTACTCATTTCAACATTAGTTTCAATTTCATCTTCTGTGTGTGGAATAGTTAACCCTAATTTTATCATGGTGTGATCAAGGAAGTCCTACTGTTGTTCTGTCACTCAGTTGTATTCGACTCTGAAACCCAGTTGACTGCAGCATGCCAGGCTTTCCTGTCCTTCACTGTCTTCCAGAGTTTGCTCAAACTCATGTGCACTGAATCGGTGATGCCATCCAACCATCTCATCCTCTGTTGTCCCCTTCTCTCCCTGCTTTTCAATCTTTCCCAACTGTGTATTGAAAGTGGAAAGCTGTTGTGGGTCTATTTCTAGTATTGAAAAATAACAGCAAAAACAAAAATCCAGGAAGACATATCATTTTGGACCAAGCAGTTATAAAAGGAGAAAAACAGTTAAACAAGCTAAGGTGAAATCACAGATGGTTCTCACCATATATGTCAATTATTTTAAAGATTATATCAAAAGCTGGAAATAAACTTTTAACCTGTTATTGTTTTTTTATTATTTTATTTTATTTTTTTTACTTTACCATATTGTATTGGTTTTGCCATACATCAACATGCATCCAGCATGGGTGTGCACGTGTTCCCCATCCTGAACCTCCATCCCACCTCCCTCCCCATACCATCCCTCTGGGTCATCCCAGTGCACCAGCCCCAAGCTTCCTGTATCCTGCATCAAACCTGGACTGGAGATTCATTTCTTATATGATATTTATATGTTTATTGCCATTCTCCCAAATCATCCCCTCCTCCCTCTCCCATAGAGTCCAAAATACTATTCTATACATCTGTGTCTCTTTTGCTGTCTCGTATACAGGGTTGTCATTACCATCTTTCTAAATTCCATATATATGTGTTAGTATACTGTATTGGTGGTTTTCTTTCTGGCTTACTTCACTCTGTATAATAGGCTCCAGTTTCATCCACCTCATTAGAACTGATTCAAATGTATTATTTTTAATGGCTGAGTAATACTCCATTGTGTATATGTACCACAGCTTCCTTATCCATTAAACTGTTATTGTTACTTACATTCTAGTCTGAACAAAATAGAGAACATCATGGTTAACATAGTTTATGTGCTCTCTTTTAAGTTTGTCGAAAATTTTTTTCCTATTTTCAAATGTCAAATCTGATGTACTGATAGATTAAAAATTACTTGTTACCTTCTTAGTACTCTACCTGCAAAAATAATTTTAAGCAACTGTTTATGATTTATGTATGCATCAAAAACAATTTTTATTCCAAAGTATAGAAATATAAACTTTTGTTTTAACAATAGTTTCAAGTCATGAAACAAATGGAGGAAGGGAAATATGATAAAGAAAAATACTTTAGTTGCCAGTCCAGGTTCAATGCATGAAACTGGATGCTTGGGGCTGGTGCACTGGGACGACCCAGAGGGATGGTGTGGGGAGGGAGGAGGGAGGAGGGTTCAGGATGGGGAACACATGTATACCTGTGGCGGATTCATTTTGATATTTGGCAAAACTAATACAATTATGTAAAGTTTAAAAAATTAAATTAAATTAAAAAAAGCATCTAATAAAAATTACATCTTTAGTATATTTTATGTGTCTTATTATTAAAATTTTTAATGTATTGATTTTGGAAATATCCCCATTTTCCGAACTCAGATACAAACATTTTTAACAATTTCTGAGGTACTAGAGACCATTACGTTTTTCATCAGTTTCAATGTAGCTATGCTTTCAAAACTATTGGAATTTCCATCTAAACTGCTTTTGTAAGTATTTCTTCAGTCAGTTCAGTTGCTCAGTCGTGTCTGACTCTTTGCGACCCCATGAATCACAGCACGCCAGGCCTCCCTGTCCATCACCAACTCCTGGAGTTCACTCAGATTCACGTCCATCGAGTCAGTGATGCCATCCAGCCATCTCATCCTCTGTCGTCCCCTTCTCCTCCTGCCCCCAATCCCTCCCAGCATCAGAGTCTTTTCCAATGAGTCAACTCTTTGCATGAGGTAGCCAAAGTACTGGAGTTTCGGCTTTAGCATCATTCCTTTCAAAGAAATCCCAGGGCTGATCTCCTTCAGAATGGACTGTTTAGATCTCCTTGAAGTCCAAGGGACTCTCAAGAGTCTTCTCCAACACCACAGTTCAAAAGCATCAATTCTTCGGTGCTCAGCCTTCTTCACAGTCCAACTCTCACATCCATACATGACCACAGGAAAAACCATAGCCTTGACTAGATGGACCTTTGTTGGCAAAGTAATGTCTCTGCTTTTGAATATGCTATCAAGGTTGGTCATAACTTTCCTTCCAAGGAGTAAGCCGCTTTTAATTTCATGGCTGCAGTCACCATCTGTAGTGATTTTGGAGACCAGAAAAATAAATTCTGACACTGTTTCCCCATCTATTTCCCATGAAGTGGTGGGACCGGATGCCATGATCTTCGTTTTCTGAATGTTGAGCTTTAAGCCAACTTTTTCACTCTCCACTTTCACTTTCATCAA
Source organism: Bubalus kerabau (assembly GCF_029407905.1). Lineage (NCBI taxonomy): Eukaryota > Metazoa > Chordata > Mammalia > Artiodactyla > Bovidae > Bubalus > Bubalus kerabau. Next base: position 52,605,594 of record NC_073647.1, on the reverse strand, counting down.
GAGGCTTTTGAGTTCCTCTTCACTTTCTGCCATAAGGGTAGTGTCATCTGCATATCTGAGGTTATTGATATTGCTCCCAGCAATCTTGATTCCAGCTTGTGTTTCTTCCAGTCCAGCGTTTCTCATGATGTACTCTGCATATAAGTTAAATCAACAAGGTGACAATATACAGCCTTGATGAACTCCTTTTCCAGTTCCATGTCCAGTTCTAACTGTTGCTTCCTGACCTGCATATAGGTTTCTCAAGAGGTAGATCAGGTGGTCTGGTATTCCCATCTCTCAGAATATTCCACAGTTTATTGTGATCCACACAGTCAAAGGCTTTGGCATAGTCAATAAAGCAGAAATAGATGTTTTTTCTGGAACTCTCTTGCTTTTTCTATGATCCAGCGTATGTTGGCAATTTGATCTCTGGTTCCTCTGCCTTTTCTAAAACCAGCTTGAACATCAGAAAGTTCACGGTTCACATATTGCTGAAGCCTGGCTTGGAGAATTTTGAGCATTACTTTACTAGCATGTGAGATGAGAGCAATCGTGCAGTAGTTTGAGCATTCTTTGGCATTGCCTTTCTTTGGGATTGGAATGAAAACTGACCTTTTCCAGTCCTGTGGCCCCTGCTGAGTTTTCCAAATTTGCTGGCATATTGAGTGCAGCACTTTCACAGCATCATCTTTCAGGATTTGGAATAGCTCAACTGGAATTCCATCACCTCCACTAGCTTTGTTCATAGTGATGCTTTCTAAAGCCCACTTGACTTCACATTCCAGGATGTCCAGCTCTAAGTCAGTGATCACACCATTGTGATTATCTGGGTCGTGAAGATCTTGTTTGTGCAGTTCTTCTGTGTATTCTTGCCATCTCTTCTTAATATCTTCTGCTTCTGTTAGGTCCATACCATTTCTGTCTTTTATCGAACTCATCTTTGTATGAAATGTTCCTTTGGTATCTCTCATTTTCTTGAAGAGATCCCTAGTCTTTCCCATTCTGTTGTTTTCCTCTATTTCTTTGCATTGATCGCTGAGGAAGGCTTTCTTACCTCTTCTTGCTATTCTTTCGAACTCTGCATTCAGATGTTTATATCTTTCCTTTTCTCCTTTGCTTTTTCTTCTCTTCTTTTCACAGCTATTTGTAAGGCCTCCCCAGACAGCCATTTTGCTTTTTTGCATTTCTTTTCTATGGGAATGGTCTTGATCCCTGTCTCCTGTACAATGTCAGGAACCTCATTCCATAGTTCATCAGGCACTCTATCTATCAGATCTAGGCCCTTAAATCTATTTCCCACTTCACTGTACAATCATAAGGGATTTGATTTAGGTCATACCTGAATGGTCTAGTGGATTTCCCTTCTTTCTTCAATTTAAGTCTGAATTTGGCAATAAGGAGTTCATGGTTTGAGCCACAGTCAACTCTTGGTCTTGTTTTTGCTGACTGTATATAGTAAGAACTCAATAAACCTTCTTATTCCTCTTTTTACACTCTCTAAGTGCTTGACCATCAGATGGATTAAAGTGTAATACAGTAACTAAAATAAAATATAAACCAAATAATTCACACCAACTATCATTCTCACAATGATTATAATGATTTTATGAAATACGTGAAAAACAGGTAATTTCAGTTTTCAGAAAAAAATAACTAAACAGAATTAATTGATTGTCAAAATTTGAATTTATTAATTCATATTTACTAATTCAAAATTACTAAACAGTATAGAAAATATAATATTCACTACCATATAAACTAGGCACCACTTAATCAGATTAAAATATTTATGTATATATACTATACCTAAATATTTGATTCATTTGCTCCTGTTTAACTTTTGTTCACAAGCTTATACAATTCGTTCATTCCCCTAATCTACCATGGCATTTGATCACTTCCATGACATCCTGGTGCAGTGAATTCTGTAAGTTTAAATATAATATTTAATGTCAATTTCAAGGATATTGTATCAGATCACAATACTTGAAAAGTCAACAGCATTTTGTATCATTTTCAGAGCACATATCATTCATTATGAACTCTTACACATGCTATTTACATTCTCAACTAGGATATGCCAGTCATTCAATTCCCACTATAAAGATATTTCCACACACATCAAACAACTAATTGTTAAACTGCAATTTGAGAGTTTGAGAGTGTCTTAAAGTGTACTGTCTAGGTAAACTCCTGTTAAATTTAAACTTCAGTAAGTGTAATAACATCCTTATTTTCTTCCTCTGCCTAATATTTGCATTCAACTTAGGCTACGTTTTTTTTTTTTTCTAGATTTACAGTAACTATTCATATACTCCATCAAGTCTGATAAATTAATCATAGTCCTTTTAGCATATTCTCTATTCAAAGCAATCACTTCTTATATAATATATATGAATAAATGATGCTCCTTTGCATGATATAAGGCTATGTTTTTACTATAGGTGCCTGCAAAGAATTCAAACCACAAGGGTCAAGTTTCATTAGGTTTTTCATTTTACAAAACCCCAGGGTAATTAGTGCAGTCTTTTATATGCATAATGAGTGAAGTGTTACTCAGTGCAACATTCAAGAACATATTCACAGCCTACTGTCAGTAGTGAGTACAGATAAGGGGAATCACTATAATAAATCTTGAAACTTAATTTCCAGTCTAGGTGTCTATTTGTCTCAACTTTTTTTTATTTTTAACTGAAAAATAAGTGCAGAGAAATACATGTACTTTTACCTGGCCATTTATTTCGACTATAAACTAGACTAAGTTTAACTTCTGATGGTGGACAAATTATTAATACTCTCCTAGTAAATAAGGGCCCTTAATACAATACTTCCTCCTTCAAAATCTTGTGAATTATGACACCTACTCAAGTCTAAGTGAAGTCGCTCAGTCATGTCCAACTCTTAGCGACCTCATGGACTGCAGCCCACCAGGCTCCTCCACCCATGGGATTTTCCAGGCAAGAGTACTGGAGTGGGGTGCCATTGCCTTCTCTGAAAGAAAGCACTGCTGCTGATGCTGCACTCAAGTCTAAGCCAATGTCTAATTAAGTAGTAGATTCAGAACCTGAAAACAGATTCTGTAGGTGTTACACTGCCTCTCTCAGTATTCTCAGTATGTTGTTTTTGTTTTTTTTCTCCATCTTCCCCATAAGCAATGGGGGAAATTCTCAGAAAGATTATGACAGATATCAAAGATATGCTGCATGAGCTTCAGTTCAGTTCAGTTCAGTTGCTCAGTCATGTTCAACTCTTTGGGACCCCGTGAACCACAGTACACCAGGCCTCCCTGCCAATCACCAACTTCCAAACTCATGTCCATTGAGTCAATGATGCCATCCAACGATCTCATCCTCTGTTGTCCCCTTCTCCTCCTGCCCTCAATCTTTCCCAGTATCAGGGTCTTTTCAAATGAGTCAGCTCTCCGCGTCAGGTGGCCAAAGTATTGGAGTTTCAGCTTCAATATCAGTCCTTCCAATGAACACCCAGGACTGATCTCCTTTAGGATGGACTGGTTGGATCTCCTTTCAGTCCAAGGGACTCTCAAGAGTCTTCTCCAACACCACAGTTCAAAAGCATCAATTCTTCAGCTCTCAGCTTTCTTCACAGTCCAACTCTCACATCCATACATGACTACTGGAAAAACCATAGCCTTGACTAGATGGACCTTTGTTGACAAAGTAATGTCTCTGGTTTTTAATATGCTGTCTAGGTTGATCATAGCTTTTCTTCCAAGGAGCCAGTGTCTTTTAATTTCATGGCTGCAGTCACCATCTGCAGTGATTTTGGAGCCCCAAAACATAAAGTCAGCCACTATTTCCACAGTTCCCCCATCTATTTCCCATGAAGTGGTGGAACCGGATGCCATGATCTTAGTTTTCTGAATGTTGAGCTTTAAGCCAACTTTTTCACTCTTCTCTTTCACTTTCATCAAGAGGCTCTTTGGTTCTTCTTCACTTTCTGCCATAAGGGTGGTGTCATCTGCATATCTGAGGTTATTTGTATTCTCCCGGAAATCTTGATTCCAGCTTGTGCTTCTTCCAGCCCAGCATTTCTCATGATGTACTTTTCACGTAAGCCAGCGTAGGAGCAGTGGCTGTGTGGCGCAGGAGCGGCAGAGAGGATCTACCCCACGTCCAAGGTCAGGAGCAACGGCCAAGAGGAGATAACCTATGTCCAAGGTAAGGAGCAGTGGCTGTGCTTTGCTGGAGCATCCGTGAAGAGATACCCCACGTCTAAGGTAAGAGAAACCCAAGTAAGGTGGTAGGCACTGAGAAAGGACATCAGAGGGCTGACAGACTGAAACCACAATCACAGACAACTAGCCAGTCTGATCACATGGACCACAACCTTGTCTAACTCAATGAAACTAACCATGCTGTGTGGGACCACCCAAGACAGGCAGGTCATGGTGGAGAAGTCTGACAGAATGTGGTCCACTGGAGAAGGGAATGGCAAACCACTTCACTATTCTTGCTTCCAGAACCCCATGAACAGTATTCATGAGCTTAGACAAATCCTTTCACTTACCTGTTTCCTGATATTCCTCATCAATAAAGTGAAAGAATAAGACAAGGAAGCTCTTCTACTTTCATGAGGCTAAATTCCCTGCCATTTACCTTGTTTACAATATCAGTCATATCACAAGATTTTTTTTTTTTAATCTCCTTTGAAAGGCAGGATGCTTGATTATTAAGAACATGGCCTCTAGAGCCAAGAAGCCTAGATCTTTTCATTACCACTTACTAGTTCAACCAATTATCTAAACTCTCTGTTCCTCAGTTTGCTTATCTATGAAATGGGGAGGATAATGGAATCTATACCATACAGTTATTGTGAAAATTAAATTAATTGGCATATTAAAACATTTAGAAAAGTCCTTAACACTTAGATAGATGGTGAATTTGTTATGTGAGCTATGTGCTAATGACAACAACCTGGAATCAAATTGACTTATCACTATTTTTCTGAGCAATTTCCAAAAAGACTGTCTTGCATTGAAGAACATTCAGATATTCTGAACAAATATGTGGCATGCTTATGTGTATTAATTTCCTGTCAATTTCCTGTCACTGCTGTAACAAATCACCATAGACTAGTGGTTTAACAAAATCTGTATTATAGACTAGTTTAACAAAATCTATATTATAGTTCTGGCCATCAGAAATCCAAAATGGGTCTTGCTGGGCTCTAAAGGCAAGGTGTCAGTTGGGCACTGTTCCTTCCTGGAGGCTCTTGGGAAGAATCCCTTTCTAATTTCCTAAGCCACTCATATCCCCTTTTCTCCATTTTCAAAGCCTGTAGAGGTCAGAATGCCCAGCTTCCCATCACCATGATCTCCTGATCTGTCCTTCTCTTCCACATTTAATTCCACTTTTGATTACATAGAACTCACCTGGATAATTCAGGCTACTATGCCTATCTTAATATCATCTGGTTAGCAAACTTAATTCCATCTGAAAATTTAATTAGCCTTTGTTACCTAAAGTTTCACATTCACTGATTCCAGGGATTACAACATGAATGTCTTTGGGAGGACATTATTCATCATAGCACAGCATATATTTTTTACATTGAAGCCCACAAAATATGAGTTAGTTTTTTTCATTTTTATTAATTCAAGAACATGTTTCTTTTGATTTAGAATTTCCAGGAAGTGTTCCTTCTTAGAGTCTATGTGAAATTGCAGATCCTCTGAATCTGGTTTAAGACTTAGTAGGACATAAACATTGCTTGCTTTTCCTAAAGGTTATATGTAACAAAAGTATTTTTAAGCTCTGAAAGATATTTGTAATAGAGATCTAAGGTTCTATCATCCAGAATATCTTAAGACTTCTACTATAGTCTCAAAGCTAAGAGCATGGATTCTAGATATAAGTGACTGTGTTTGAGATTTATCACTTACTAATTGCTTTATCTTCACCTAACTATGCTATGCCTCATTTCCTAATCTGGAAAACAGAATTCAAAATATTTCATAAATAATATAATATGCATTAATAGAACAGAGTCTGACACTCAGTTAAGTGGTATATACATGTTTACTATTATTACCAAGTTATAATAAATGTTGAAATTATTTAAAATAAATTATTAAAATAATATTAATAGATCTTGACTGATTTTATAAGTACTAATTTAAGATCATGGCATCCACTCCCATCACTTCATGGCAAATAGATGGGGAAACAGTGGAAACAGTGGCTGACTTTATTTTTCTGGGCTCCAAAATCACTGCAGATGGTGATTGCAGCTATGAAATTAAAAGACACTTACTCCTTGGAAGGAAACTTATAACCAACCTAGACAGCATATTAAAAACCAGAGACATTGCTTTGTCAACAAAGGTCCATCTAGTCAAGGCTATGGTTTTTCCAGTGGTCATGTGTGGATGTGCGAGTTGGACTATAAAGAAAACTGAGTGCCAAAGAACTGATGCTTTTGAACTGTGGTGTTGGAGAAGACTCTTGAGAGTCCCTTGGACTGTAAGGAGATCCAACCAGTCCATGCTAAAGGAGATCAGTCTTGGGTGTTCATTGGAAGGACTGATATTGAAGCTGAAACTCCAATACTTTGGCCACCTGACACGAAGAGCTGGCTCACTTGAAAAGACTCTGACACTAGGAAAGACTGAGGGCAGGAGGAGAAGGGGATGACAGAGGATGAAATGGTTGGATGGCATCACCAACTCAATGGACATGAGTTTGGGTGGACTCCGGGAGTTGGTGATTGGCAGGGAGGCCTGGCATACTGCAGTTCATGGGGTTGCAAAGAGTCAAACACGACTGAGTGATTGAACTGAACTGAATTATATTATAGAACACAGGCTCATTTAAAAATGTAAATTTTATATGTCCATGTGTAACGGAGAATATGGACTAAAATAAAGGTCACTTCTATATGATAGAAAACATTGAGTCATAAAATGGTTGAGATATTATCTGCTACCATATTCAAAATGAAAGAAGATCAAATATTTCTAAGGTAAGAGATGTTCTGACAGCAAGTTTATAAATGAAAAATTCATCCACAGACCAATCATCACTGGAGGGGCTCTGTGGCAAATTTTATTAGTAACTTTCTGGGTTATATTTTGAGTTTGTCTGGAAATCTACATAGTCAAAGGCATTTGTAGATCCAAAATTTTTCAAGTGTGTGCTATTGGCAAACACTCATATTATTAAATTACAAATTAGGGTAACTGGCTATTTAGGTCTCAGTTGAGATTTACTTAAAATTGAAGATCTGCTAATGAGCAGGTAAAAGAGAATTTACATGATCCCAAGATTCCTAAGACAGAATTTTTCAAATTATGAGCATTGTAACAATAAAATTATAGTTAATGGGAGAAAAAAATAAAACTAAAAAGATAAATTCAGGAATTTTTTCCATTAATACATTTTTCTCATTACTCTATTATGTTCATTCAAAAATGTAAATAATAAATATAGACTAAAATGTCTCAATTGTCAGGAAAGAATCACAAATCAAATTTTAATAAGCATAAATGCCTACATATTTTGTAGATTGCCCATTATCTCTGTTAATCTTACTCTTAGCAATTCAGTAGACAATTTGGGATCGTTTTAAGTATTCACTTTCCTTTTAAGTTTAAAAACTTATACTGACTGAGCAAAACTCTTTTTACAACTTCATTGCCTTTTCTTTGTAAATGTTTACTGAATACAAAATATACATTTGAATTATTTAGCATAGAAGGGACTTACTGAGGGCTCTAGAGAAAATGCTTCTGGTACAATATAGTGCAACCCTATTTTATCCACCATTGCACAGAACATCTATAAATGGCCCCAGTGCTTGCACAGTGCTATAGGGCTCATTACCATTATCCTTGAGCTGTGGTTCCTTCAAATGTTCTGCTAATCATTCTGTGCTCTAACATGCTCTGGAGGAAAATCTAAATGTTCCCGCAAAGTCAAAGAGGAGTCCTGCTAATGGAATTAAGTGAAGGGAACAAAATGCGTTTTTGTCAATGTAGACCCCTTAAGCTAAACTTTGGAAGGTAATGCACATGGATTATTCATTAGAAACGTTTTTAATTAGTGTTACTTTACACTTACTCCATAAAGGGCAAAAATAATCAAAACAAGCCATTAGGCTTGTTGAATGTGTAACTAAGCAAATTTTCAACAAGATGAGTTCACATTAGTTATCTACTTGAAAAGTACCTAATTTAAAACAAGTCACAAAGAGTGTCTAATCAAGTTATTTCAGAGGAAACATACTTTGCTCCTTTAATATTAATAATAATAAAAGTTATTTTTTTAAACCAAATTTCATTCTAGTTATTTCTATTATGAATTCCTTTCTCTTCCTGACTGGATTCTCCTTTTCTCATTACCTCACTCTTTAGCCCTGGTTGTGGAGTGTAAAGTGCATTCAAAACACTGATTTCTAAAAGATTTGGTGACGACATAGTGACAGAGAAAAAATATATGGAAATACTCAGCCTCTGCCTCAATATTGATTTCTAACCAGCCCGAAGTGTTAATGTAATTGCTTTAATGGACAATTGTCTACAGTTTGTAAATCTGAATCAACCCATATCACTCTTAGAGTGCAATGCCCCCAAAATTATTGATTCAAATATTGTCTCTAAAAACAAAGATAATTCTTTTTTGAGACTTCAAATTTAATTTAAAGACTGTGTGTAAGTGACACTAGGTCAGTGCTGCCATCAGCTGAATGCCAACTGACCTTGACAGCTCTGACATTTTAAACAGGCAATTGGTAGTGATTGACTCACCAGAGAACAGCTCATTATTTATAGTGCTATCTCTTACTGAACTGACTTGATTCTGACCTAAGGAGTTTTCATCTGCACCTGAGCAGTGTAAAATTACAGACCCTTATTGAATTGAAAAGTAATCTGCTCCTTTGTATTCTCTAATTTTAGGCTTTCATTTTTTAAGTCTCCCTGAAGGATTTATATTCTCTACTGTGAGTAATATTCTATCAACAGTGTCCCAGGGGAAGTATCTCTGGTTTGTACAAATCTCTTAAGTGTGTATTGTCCTGAGTTTTATTTGGTGAATTAGACATTATCTTAATATTTGAAAAGAGAGAACCAGAATACCAGTGCTTTTTGGATGAAGTCATTTATCATGTTCAGTTCAGTTCAGTTGCTCAGTCGTGTCCGACTCTTTGCGACCCCATGAATGGCAGCATGCCAGGCCTCTCTGTCCATCACCAACTCCCGAGGTCCACCCAAACTCATGTCCATTGAGTTGGTGATGCTCATCCTCTGTCATCCCCTTCTCCTCCTGCCCTCAGTCTTTCCCAACATCAGGGTCTTTTCAAATGAGTCAGCTCTTCCCGTCAGTTGGCCAAAGTTTTGGAGTTTCAGCTTCAATATCAGTCCTTCCAATGAACACCCAGGACTGATCTCCTTTAGGATGGACTGGTTAGATCTCCTTGCAGTCCAAGGGACTCGCAAGAATCTTCTCCAACACCACAATTCAAAAGCATCAGTTCTTCGGCACTCAGCTTTCTTTATAGTCCAACTCTCACATCCATACATGACTACTGGAAAAACCATAGCCTTGACTAGACGGACATTTGTTGGCAAAGTACTGTTTCTGCTTTTTAATGTGCTGTCTAGGTTGGTTATAAGTTTCCTTCCAAGGAGTAAACGTCTTTTAATTTCATGGCTGCAATCACCATCTGCAGTGATTTTGGAGCCCAACAAAATAAAGTCAGCCACTGTTTCCACTGTTTCCCCATCTATTTGCCACAAAGTGATGGGGCGGCACCCTGATGTCCTGCACTGCAGGCAAATTCTTTACTGACTGAGCTACGACGGAAGGCCCTGACTATAGGAAAATGATTCTCATACCAATTGGTTTGATAGTCTGCAGATGACACAACTTGAAACCAGAAAATCATTTATAAAATAATCTTAATATTTAAGATGAAAGATAGTAAAATTGTATGCTTTACTTCAATACAAAAAAAAATTACCAAAAAATAAGAAAATAAGATTGTAAATTTAGATGTTAATAGAAACATATGAACTATTTTGGACTTGAAGAGAACTTGGAATCAGATAGATACGAAGGTGATAAAGAAAGATGTTTATCATCATAGCTTTATTGTTTTTGTATTACTTCAAAAATCTCAGAAACCTATTATTTGTGATTCAGTTCAGTTCAGTACAGTCGTTCAGTCGTGTCTGACTCTTCACGACCCCATGAACAACAGCACGCCAGGCCTCCCTGTCCATCACCAACTCCAGGAATTCACTCAGACTCACGTCCATCGAGTCAGTGATACCACCCAGCCATCTCATCCTCTGTCATCCCCTTCTCCTCCTGCCCCCAATCCCTCCAAGTATCAGAGTCTTTTCCAATTTGTGATTAATGTCCTATAAATGATGTAAAATTAAACACATGAACAACTCTCATCAAAAGTTATGCATAAATAGGCATTCCAAATAAACTTTCTATCTTCATAAAAATGAATATATCTTATCTGTATGACTGCTATGCTTTTGGACTCCTACATGTAAATAATTCAGATAATTTTAAATGCTTGAATTAAAAAATTTATAGATGGCTTCTTATATTTAATTCAATGATGTTATAATTCAATGCTAATGTCAAAATTTATGTTGCCATTTATTTTACTCAAAAGGAACTTCAATAATAAGTGAAAGATAAAACAAGTTGCAGCAAACCAAAGTTAAAGGAAATCTTATTACCTGATTATGTATATTTGATGGTTTTATAGGAATCCATTATGTCAATAATCAGTGATGAAGAAATTTTCTTTAGAGAACAAAGAAGATGGATGACTGCAGTTTGAGTTCAGATAATTATTTGCATAAGTTTATTTGCTTATACCATGTTTGGAGAGAAATATTTGAATATATTTGATACTTCACCAGTTGAAAATAAATCTCCTTAAAGGTCTGTACACACACACACAATGTTGTATTAGTTTCAGAAAAGACTCAGGAAGAAAAACATATGAAAGGAAAGAGGATAGATTCACTTTTTTAAAAAAAGAAATCAGTGATTATTATCTTTATTTTATGAGTTTGGTAAAGTTTGTGTTAGAAACAAAGGCCAAACTTAAAGTCTTATGTTCCTTACAAACTTCAGGATCTTTAAATTTTATTTTTTTGTTTTTGAATCCATTTTACTTGTATCTGTATTTTTATTTATTTTTTTTTTAGTTTTTTTATCATGTAATTTTGTTTTCTGCTTTATTTATTTTTTTATAGATTCCTGAACTTTATTATTTTTTATTTATTTTATTTTTTAAATTTACAATATTGTATTGGTTTTGGCATATATCATGTTAGTCTCTAAAAGGAAGAAAGAGTGAATAAACACTCTATACTCTATGTTTAACTGTTTCTAATGAGGTGGATGAAACTGGAGCCTATAATACAGAGTGAAGTAAGTCAGAAAGAAAAACATCAATACAGTATATTAATGCATATATATATATATATATATATATATATATGAAATTTAGAAAGATGGTAACGGTGTCCCTATATGCAACACAGCAAAAGAGACACAGATATAAAGAACAGACTTTTGGACTCAGTGGGAGAAGGTAAAGATGGGATGATTTGAGCGAATAACATTGAAACATGCATATTACCATATGTGAAAAGGATTACCAGTCGAAGTTCAATTCATGAAACAGGGCACTCAAAGCCAGTACACTGTGACAACCCTGAGGGATGGGATGGGGAGGGAGGTGGGTGGGGTGTTCAGGATGGTGGACACATGTACACCCATGGTTGATTCATGTTAATGTATAGCAAAAACTACTACAATATTGTAAAGTAATGAACCTCCATTTAGCTTGGGGCTGGTGTGCTGGGATGACCCAGAGGGATGGTATGGGGAGGGAGGTGGGAGGGGGGTTCAGGATTGGAAACACGTGTGCACGTGTGGAGGATTCATGCTGATGTATGGCAAAACCAATAAAATATTGTAAAGTAATTAGCCTCTAATTAAAATAAATAAATTAAAAAATTAAAAAGTGCATGATTAAATAAATTAATTCATTAAAAAACACTGCTACTTTGTTTACACAATTCTAAAAAGAGGACAATGATTTTATTTTTTTTTTAAGATTTTTTTTATTTTATTTTATTTTTAAACTTTACATAATTGTATTAGTTTTGCCAAATATCAAAATGAATCCGCCACAGGTATACATGTGTTCCCCATCCTGAACCTGAAGAGCCTCTTGATGAAAGTGAAAGAGGCGAGTGAAAAAGCTGGCTTAATACTCAGCATTCAAAAAACAACAGTCATGGCATCCAGTCCCATCACTACATGGCAAATAGATGGGCTTTCCTGTAGCTCAGTTGGTAAAGAATCTGCCTGCCACACAGGAGACCTGGGTTAGACCCCTGGGTCAGGAAGATCCCCAGGAGAAGGAAATGGCAACCAACTCCAGTATTCTTGCCCAGAGAATCCCATGGGCAAAGGAGCCTGGCAGGTTGCAGTCCCTGGGGTCACAAGAGTTGGACATGACTTAGCAACTAAAACCAAAAACCAGATGGGTAAACAATGGAAACAGTGATAAACTTTACATTCTTGGGCTCCAAAATCACTGCAGATGGTGATTGCAGCCATGAAATTAAAAGAATCTTACTGCTTGGAAGAAAAGATATCACCAACATAGACAGCATAGTAAAAAACAAAGACGTTACTTTGCCAACAAAGGTCCGTATAGTCAAGGTTATGGTTTTTCCAGTAGTCATGTATGGATTTAAGAGTTGGACCATAAAGAAAGTTGAATGCTGAAGAATTGATGCTTTTGAATTGTGGTGTTGGAGAAGACTCTTGAGAGTTCCTTGGACTGCAAGGAGATCAAACCAGTCAATCCTAAAATAAATCAATCCTGAATATTCATTGGAAGGGATGATGCTGAAGCTGAAGCTCCAATAGTTTGACCACCTGATATAGAGAACTGACTCATTGGAAAAGACCCTGATGCTGGGAAAGATTGAAGGCAGGAGGAGAAGGGAATGGCAGAAGATGAGATGGTTGGATGGTATCACCGATTCAATGGACACTAGTTTGGGCAAACTCTAGGAGTTGGTGATGGACAGGGAGGCCTGGCGTGCTGCCATCCATGGGGTCGCAAAGAGTCAGACTCCACTGAGCAACTGAACTGAACCAAATACATATGTATGGACTCCCTAGTGGCTCAGATGGTAAAGAATCCACAAGCAGTTCAGGAGACCCAGGTTCAAGCCCTGGGTCTGAAAGATCCCTTGGAGAAGGGAATGGTTACCCACTCCTGTATTCTTGCCTGGAGAATCCCATGGACAGAGGAACCTGAGATGCTGCAGTTCATGGGGTCGCAAAGAGTTGAACATGTTTGAGTTACTAAAACACATACATATATATCATACACACATATTAGAATGCCAAAACTCTAATATCTAATTATTTAACTTTAAATGAGTTTATTTTTACTTAATATTTCATTAAAGTATGAATTTGCATTATTTGATCATAATTCTAGCATATATCAATTGAATTTACAGAGTTTTCATAGAATGTCTTCTATGAGTCTTTTGATTCAAAAATTTTAAATTCTAACCTATGGCATGGTTTTAGAGCTATATTCATAACAGTTGTGACCTCCAAACATTCTTCCTCTTTCTTTATGAACTCAAAATCAGCTAGACAGATTTTCAAAATAATTAGCCTCCTTAGATGAATATTAAAAGCTATCAAAATCTTTAAAGTTGTTATGAATAAAAGGAGAAAGCCACAAAGCTAATTGATTTTGCAACTTATGATCGCTTATTGGACTGTCAACTCTAGAATTCTAGAGGGGACCACAATGCATATATATCTATGCATTCCAGCATTGTACCTGGTAAAAAACAGACCCTCAGCACATACCTTTGTTGTTTTTGAATGACTCATTATAAACCAAGTAATTTTCAATCCAACAAAATATATATCATCAGACAGAAAATCTACTCTATTCTTTCTGTGGAGGTAGATTTATCTTTAGGAAGTTACCAACCAATCAAAAGAGATATGGAAATTGTAAAGTGCCATAAATATCTTGTGGTTATTTTGAGAAGGTTGACTTTAAACACAGAAATTTTCTAAATGATTTATTTGGATGACTTAAAAGTCTGGTTACATGCTAAATGAAATAGTTCAAAAAATATATTGCATCATCCAAATCATTCTGCACATTAAGTAATTAGTCATGTGTGAGATGGCTCACAGAACTGGAACACATACCCAAAAGTCATGATTCACAAGTCACTCCATGGTAAGTGTAACCCCTTCTTTAAAATTACTGCTTTAGAACATTTAATTTCATTACTTAATTCATTATTTAATTTCATTACCTTAATTTCTTTTTTCTTGGTAGTTTAACAAATGTTATAAATATAGAGGCTAAAATGAGATATGCTGGACTGGAAGAAACACAAGCTGGAATCAAGATTGCTGGGAGAAATATCAATAACCTCAGATATGCAGATGACACCAGCCTTATGGCAGAAAGTGAAGAGGAATTAAAAAGCCTCTGGATGAAAGTGAAAGAGGAGAGTGAAAAAGTTGGCTTAAAGCTTAAGATTCAGAAAACGAAGATCATGGCATCCGGTCCCATCACTTCATGGGACATAGACGGGGAAACAGTGGAACCAGTGTCAGGCTTTCTTCTTTGGGCTCCAAAACCACTGCAGATGGTGACTGCTGCCATGAAAGGGAAAGACGCTTACTCCTTGGAAGAAAACTATGATCCACCTAGACAGTGTATTAAAAGGAAGAGACATTACTTTACCGACAAAGGTCCATATGTCAAAGCTAAGTTTTCCCAACAGTCATCAGGTATGCATGGGAGAGTTGGACCATAAAGAAAGCTGAGCACTGAAGAACTGATGGTTTTGAACTGTGGTGTTGGGGAAGACTCTCGAGAGTCCCTTGGATTGCAAGGAAATCAATGCAGTCAATGCTAGAGGAAATCAGTCCTGAATATTCATTGAAAGGACTAATGCTGAAGCTCCAATACTTTGGCCATCTGAGGCAAAGACTGGCTCATTGGAAAAGACCCTGATGCAGGGAAAGATTGAAGGCCAGAGGAGAAGGGGACGTCAAAGGATGAGATGGTTGGATGGCATCACCAACTCAATGGACATGAGTTTGGGTGGACTCCGGGAGTTGGTGATTGGCAGGGAGGCCTGGCATACTGCAGTTCATGGGGTTGCAAAGAGTCAAACACGACTGAGTGATTGAACTGAACTGAATTATATTATAGAACACAGGCTCATTTAAAAATGTAAATTTTATATGTCCATGTGTAACGGAGAATATGGACTAAAATAAAGGTCACTTCTATATGATAGAAAACATTGAGTCATAAAATGGTTGAGATATTATCTGCTACCATATTCAAAATGAAAGAAGATCAAATATTTCTAAGGTAAGAGATGTTCTGACAGCAAGTTTATAAATGAAAAATTCATCCACAGACCAATCATCACTGGAGGGGCTCTGTGGCAAATTTTATTAGTAACTTTCTGGGTTATATTTTGAGTTTGTCTGGAAATCTACATAGTCAAAGGCATTTGTAGATCCAAAATTTTTCAAGTGTGTGCTATTGGCAAACACTCATATTATTAAATTACAAATTAGGGTAACTGGCTATTTAGGTCTCAGTTGAGATTTACTTAAAATTGAAGATCTGCTAATGAGCAGGTAAAAGAGAATTTACATGATCCCAAGATTCCTAAGACAGAATTTTTCAAATTATGAGCATTGTAACAATAAAATTATAGTTAATGGGAGAAAAAAATAAAACTAAAAAGATAAATTCAGGAATTTTTTCCATTAATACATTTTTCTCATTACTCTATTATGTTCATTCAAAAATGTAAATAATAAATATAGACTAAAATGTCTCAATTGTCAGGAAAGAATCACAAATCAAATTTTAATAAGCATAAATGCCTACATATTTTGTAGATTGCCCATTATCTCTGTTAATCTTACTCTTAGCAATTCAGTAGACAATTTGGGATCGTTTTAAGTATTCACTTTCCTTTTAAGTTTAAAAACTTATACTGACTGAGCAAAACTCTTTTTACAACTTCATTGCCTTTTCTTTGTAAATGTTTACTGAATACAAAATATACATTTGAATTATTTAGCATAGAAGGGACTTACTGAGGGCTCTAGAGAAAATGCTTCTGGTACAATATAGTGCAACCCTATTTTATCCACCATTGCACAGAACATCTATAAATGGCCCCAGTGCTTGCACAGTGCTATAGGGCTCATTACCATTATCCTTGAGCTGTGGTTCCTTCAAATGTTCTGCTAATCATTCTGTGCTCTAACATGCTCTGGAGGAAAATCTAAATGTTCCCGCAAAGTCAAAGAGGAGTCCTGCTAATGGAATTAAGTGAAGGGAACAAAATGCGTTTTTGTCAATGTAGACCCCTTAAGCTAAACTTTGGAAGGTAATGCACATGGATTATTCATTAGAAACGTTTTTAATTAGTGTTACTTTACACTTACTCCATAAAGGGCAAAAATAATCAAAACAAGCCATTAGGCTTGTTGAATGTGTAACTAAGCAAATTTTCAACAAGATGAGTTCACATTAGTTATCTACTTGAAAAGTACCTAATTTAAAACAAGTCACAAAGAGTGTCTAATCAAGTTATTTCAGAGGAAACATACTTTGCTCCTTTAATATTAATAATAATAAAAGTTATTTTTTTAAACCAAATTTCATTCTAGTTATTTCTATTATGAATTCCTTTCTCTTCCTGACTGGATTCTCCTTTTCTCATTACCTCACTCTTTAGCCCTGGTTGTGGAGTGTAAAGTGCATTCAAAACACTGATTTCTAAAAGATTTGGTGACGACATAGTGACAGAGAAAAAATATATGGAAATACTCAGCCTCTGCCTCAATATTGATTTCTAACCAGCCCGAAGTGTTAATGTAATTGCTTTAATGGACAATTGTCTACAGTTTGTAAATCTGAATCAACCCATATCACTCTTAGAGTGCAATGCCCCCAAAATTATTGATTCAAATATTGTCTCTAAAAACAAAGATAATTCTTTTTTGAGACTTCAAATTTAATTTAAAGACTGTGTGTAAGTGACACTAGGTCAGTGCTGCCATCAGCTGAATGCCAACTGACCTTGACAGCTCTGACATTTTAAACAGGCAATTGGTAGTGATTGACTCACCAGAGAACAGCTCATTATTTATAGTGCTATCTCTTACTGAACTGACTTGATTCTGACCTAAGGAGTTTTCATCTGCACCTGAGCAGTGTAAAATTACAGACCCTTATTGAATTGAAAAGTAATCTGCTCCTTTGTATTCTCTAATTTTAGGCTTTCATTTTTTAAGTCTCCCTGAAGGATTTATATTCTCTACTGTGAGTAATATTCTATCAACAGTGTCCCAGGGGAAGTATCTCTGGTTTGTACAAATCTCTTAAGTGTGTATTGTCCTGAGTTTTATTTGGTGAATTAGACATTATCTTAATATTTGAAAAGAGAGAACCAGAATACCAGTGCTTTTTGGATGAAGTCATTTATCATGTTCAGTTCAGTTCAGTTGCTCAGTCGTGTCCGACTCTTTGCGACCCCATGAATGGCAGCATGCCAGGCCTCTCTGTCCATCACCAACTCCCGAGGTCCACCCAAACTCATGTCCATTGAGTTGGTGATGCTCATCCTCTGTCATCCCCTTCTCCTCCTGCCCTCAGTCTTTCCCAACATCAGGGTCTTTTCAAATGAGTCAGCTCTTCCCGTCAGTTGGCCAAAGTTTTGGAGTTTCAGCTTCAATATCAGTCCTTCCAATGAACACCCAGGACTGATCTCCTTTAGGATGGACTGGTTAGATCTCCTTGCAGTCCAAGGGACTCGCAAGAATCTTCTCCAACACCACAATTCAAAAGCATCAGTTCTTCGGCACTCAGCTTTCTTTATAGTCCAACTCTCACATCCATACATGACTACTGGAAAAACCATAGCCTTGACTAGACGGACATTTGTTGGCAAAGTACTGTTTCTGCTTTTTAATGTGCTGTCTAGGTTGGTTATAAGTTTCCTTCCAAGGAGTAAACGTCTTTTAATTTCATGGCTGCAATCACCATCTGCAGTGATTTTGGAGCCCAACAAAATAAAGTCAGCCACTGTTTCCACTGTTTCCCCATCTATTTGCCACAAAGTGATGGGGCGGCACCCTGATGTCCTGCACTGCAGGCAAATTCTTTACTGACTGAGCTACGACGGAAGGCCCTGACTATAGGAAAATGATTCTCATACCAATTGGTTTGATAGTCTGCAGATGACACAACTTGAAACCAGAAAATCATTTATAAAATAATCTTAATATTTAAGATGAAAGATAGTAAAATTGTATGCTTTACTTCAATACAAAAAAAAATTACCAAAAAATAAGAAAATAAGATTGTAAATTTAGATGTTAATAGAAACATATGAACTATTTTGGACTTGAAGAGAACTTGGAATCAGATAGATACGAAGGTGATAAAGAAAGATGTTTATCATCATAGCTTTATTGTTTTTGTATTACTTCAAAAATCTCAGAAACCTATTATTTGTGATTCAGTTCAGTTCAGTACAGTCGTTCAGTCGTGTCTGACTCTTCACGACCCCATGAACAACAGCACGCCAGGCCTCCCTGTCCATCACCAACTCCAGGAATTCACTCAGACTCACGTCCATCGAGTCAGTGATACCACCCAGCCATCTCATCCTCTGTCATCCCCTTCTCCTCCTGCCCCCAATCCCTCCAAGTATCAGAGTCTTTTCCAATTTGTGATTAATGTCCTATAAATGATGTAAAATTAAACACATGAACAACTCTCATCAAAAGTTATGCATAAATAGGCATTCCAAATAAACTTTCTATCTTCATAAAAATGAATATATCTTATCTGTATGACTGCTATGCTTTTGGACTCCTACATGTAAATAATTCAGATAATTTTAAATGCTTGAATTAAAAAATTTATAGATGGCTTCTTATATTTAATTCAATGATGTTATAATTCAATGCTAATGTCAAAATTTATGTTGCCATTTATTTTACTCAAAAGGAACTTCAATAATAAGTGAAAGATAAAACAAGTTGCAGCAAACCAAAGTTAAAGGAAATCTTATTACCTGATTATGTATATTTGATGGTTTTATAGGAATCCATTATGTCAATAATCAGTGATGAAGAAATTTTCTTTAGAGAACAAAGAAGATGGATGACTGCAGTTTGAGTTCAGATAATTATTTGCATAAGTTTATTTGCTTATACCATGTTTGGAGAGAAATATTTGAATATATTTGATACTTCACCAGTTGAAAATAAATCTCCTTAAAGGTCTGTACACACACACACAATGTTGTATTAGTTTCAGAAAAGACTCAGGAAGAAAAACATATGAAAGGAAAGAGGATAGATTCACTTTTTTAAAAAAAGAAATCAGTGATTATTATCTTTATTTTATGAGTTTGGTAAAGTTTGTGTTAGAAACAAAGGCCAAACTTAAAGTCTTATGTTCCTTACAAACTTCAGGATCTTTAAATTTTATTTTTTTGTTTTTGAATCCATTTTACTTGTATCTGTATTTTTATTTATTTTTTTTTTAGTTTTTTTATCATGTAATTTTGTTTTCTGCTTTATTTATTTTTTTATAGATTCCTGAACTTTATTATTTTTTATTTATTTTATTTTTTAAATTTACAATATTGTATTGGTTTTGGCATATATCATGTTAGTCTCTAAAAGGAAGAAAGAGTGAATAAACACTCTATACTCTATGTTTAACTGTTTCTAATGAGGTGGATGAAACTGGAGCCTATAATACAGAGTGAAGTAAGTCAGAAAGAAAAACATCAATACAGTATATTAATGCATATATATATATATATATATATATATGAAATTTAGAAAGATGGTAACGGTGTCCCTATATGCAACACAGCAAAAGAGACACAGATATAAAGAACAGACTTTTGGACTCAGTGGGAGAAGGTAAAGATGGGATGATTTGAGCGAATAACATTGAAACATGCATATTACCATATGTGAAAAGGATTACCAGTCGAAGTTCAATTCATGAAACAGGGCACTCAAAGCCAGTACACTGTGACAACCCTGAGGGATGGGATGGGGAGGGAGGTGGGTGGGGTGTTCAGGATGGTGGACACATGTACACCCATGGTTGATTCATGTTAATGTATAGCAAAAACTACTACAATATTGTAAAGTAATGAACCTCCATTTAGCTTGGGGCTGGTGTGCTGGGATGACCCAGAGGGATGGTATGGGGAGGGAGGTGGGAGGGGGGTTCAGGATTGGAAACACGTGTGCACGTGTGGAGGATTCATGCTGATGTATGGCAAAACCAATAAAATATTGTAAAGTAATTAGCCTCTAATTAAAATAAATAAATTAAAAAATTAAAAAGTGCATGATTAAATAAATTAATTCATTAAAAAACACTGCTACTTTGTTTACACAATTCTAAAAAGAGGACAATGATTTTATTTTTTTTTTAAGATTTTTTTTATTTTATTTTATTTTTAAACTTTACATAATTGTATTAGTTTTGCCAAATATCAAAATGAATCCGCCACAGGTATACATGTGTTCCCCATCCTGAACCTGAAGAGCCTCTTGATGAAAGTGAAAGAGGCGAGTGAAAAAGCTGGCTTAATACTCAGCATTCAAAAAACAACAGTCATGGCATCCAGTCCCATCACTACATGGCAAATAGATGGGCTTTCCTGTAGCTCAGTTGGTAAAGAATCTGCCTGCCACACAGGAGACCTGGGTTAGACCCCTGGGTCAGGAAGATCCCCAGGAGAAGGAAATGGCAACCAACTCCAGTATTCTTGCCCAGAGAATCCCATGGGCAAAGGAGCCTGGCAGGTTGCAGTCCCTGGGGTCACAAGAGTTGGACATGACTTAGCAACTAAAACCAAAAACCAGATGGGTAAACAATGGAAACAGTGATAAACTTTACATTCTTGGGCTCCAAAATCACTGCAGATGGTGATTGCAGCCATGAAATTAAAAGAATCTTACTGCTTGGAAGAAAAGATATCACCAACATAGACAGCATAGTAAAAAACAAAGACGTTACTTTGCCAACAAAGGTCCGTATAGTCAAGGTTATGGTTTTTCCAGTAGTCATGTATGGATTTAAGAGTTGGACCATAAAGAAAGTTGAATGCTGAAGAATTGATGCTTTTGAATTGTGGTGTTGGAGAAGACTCTTGAGAGTTCCTTGGACTGCAAGGAGATCAAACCAGTCAATCCTAAAATAAATCAATCCTGAATATTCATTGGAAGGGATGATGCTGAAGCTGAAGCTCCAATAGTTTGACCACCTGATATAGAGAACTGACTCATTGGAAAAGACCCTGATGCTGGGAAAGATTGAAGGCAGGAGGAGAAGGGAATGGCAGAAGATGAGATGGTTGGATGGTATCACCGATTCAATGGACACTAGTTTGGGCAAACTCTAGGAGTTGGTGATGGACAGGGAGGCCTGGCGTGCTGCCATCCATGGGGTCGCAAAGAGTCAGACTCCACTGAGCAACTGAACTGAACCAAATACATATGTATGGACTCCCTAGTGGCTCAGATGGTAAAGAATCCACAAGCAGTTCAGGAGACCCAGGTTCAAGCCCTGGGTCTGAAAGATCCCTTGGAGAAGGGAATGGTTACCCACTCCTGTATTCTTGCCTGGAGAATCCCATGGACAGAGGAACCTGAGATGCTGCAGTTCATGGGGTCGCAAAGAGTTGAACATGTTTGAGTTACTAAAACACATACATATATATCATACACACATATTAGAATGCCAAAACTCTAATATCTAATTATTTAACTTTAAATGAGTTTATTTTTACTTAATATTTCATTAAAGTATGAATTTGCATTATTTGATCATAATTCTAGCATATATCAATTGAATTTACAGAGTTTTCATAGAATGTCTTCTATGAGTCTTTTGATTCAAAAATTTTAAATTCTAACCTATGGCATGGTTTTAGAGCTATATTCATAACAGTTGTGACCTCCAAACATTCTTCCTCTTTCTTTATGAACTCAAAATCAGCTAGACAGATTTTCAAAATAATTAGCCTCCTTAGATGAATATTAAAAGCTATCAAAATCTTTAAAGTTGTTATGAATAAAAGGAGAAAGCCACAAAGCTAATTGATTTTGCAACTTATGATCGCTTATTGGACTGTCAACTCTAGAATTCTAGAGGGGACCACAATGCATATATATCTATGCATTCCAGCATTGTACCTGGTAAAAAACAGACCCTCAGCACATACCTTTGTTGTTTTTGAATGACTCATTATAAACCAAGTAATTTTCAATCCAACAAAATATATATCATCAGACAGAAAATCTACTCTATTCTTTCTGTGGAGGTAGATTTATCTTTAGGAAGTTACCAACCAATCAAAAGAGATATGGAAATTGTAAAGTGCCATAAATATCTTGTGGTTATTTTGAGAAGGTTGACTTTAAACACAGAAATTTTCTAAATGATTTATTTGGATGACTTAAAAGTCTGGTTACATGCTAAATGAAATAGTTCAAAAAATATATTGCATCATCCAAATCATTCTGCACATTAAGTAATTAGTCATGTGTGAGATGGCTCACAGAACTGGAACACATACCCAAAAGTCATGATTCACAAGTCACTCCATGGTAAGTGTAACCCCTTCTTTAAAATTACTGCTTTAGAACATTTAATTTCATTACTTAATTCATTATTTAATTTCATTACCTTAATTTCTTTTTTCTTGGTAGTTTAACAAATGTTATAAATATAGAGGCTAAAATGAGATATGCTGGACTGGAAGAAACACAAGCTGGAATCAAGATTGCTGGGAGAAATATCAATAACCTCAGATATGCAGATGACACCAGCCTTATGGCAGAAAGTGAAGAGGAATTAAAAAGCCTCTGGATGAAAGTGAAAGAGGAGAGTGAAAAAGTTGGCTTAAAGCTTAAGATTCAGAAAACGAAGATCATGGCATCCGGTCCCATCACTTCATGGGAAATAGATGGGGAAACAGTGGAAACCGTGTCAGACTATTTTTTGGGCTCCAAAATCACTGCAGATGGGGACTGCAGCCATGAAATGAAAAGACGCTTACTCCTTGGAAGGAAAGTTATGACCAACCTAGATAGCATATTCAAAAGCAGAGACATTACTTTGCCAACAAAGGTCCGCCTAGTCAAGGCTATAGTTTTTCCTGTGGTCATGTGTGGATGTGAGAGTTGGACTGTGAAGAAAGCTGAGCACCGAAGAATTGATGCTTTTGAACTGTGGTGTTGGAGAAGACTCTTGAGAGTCCCTTGGACTGCAAGGAGATCCAACCAGTCCATTCTGAAGGAAATCAGCCCTGGGATTTCTTTGGAGGGAATGATGCTGAAGCTGAAACTCCAATACTTTGGTCACCTCATGCGAAGAGTTGACTCATTGGAAAAGACTCTGATGCTGGGAGGGATTGGGGGCAGGAGGAGAAGGGGACAAAAGAGAATGAGATGGCTGGATGGCACCACTGACTCAATGGACGTGAGTCTGAGTGAACTCCAGGAATTGGTGATGGACAGAGAGGCCTGGTGTGCTGTGATTCACGGGGTCATGAAGAGTCGGATACGTCTGAGCAACTGAACTGAACTGAAAATGATAAAAGTCTAAAGTATGCAAAATCAACTTCTGATAGTACTGTAATTTCCTTTTACTTATTCCATCATACTTAAATGTAACAAATTAAATGATGCAAAGATTTATCAAAAACATTAAAGTTAAGTGTTTCAATGGAAAAACGCATTAAATAGATTTTCTAACAGTAATGTCTTATAGCATTCCAGTTTCATAAATTGAAACAAGTATTACAAAGTTTGTGATAAAATATGTTCATCTAAAACAGCTTAAAGTAATTTATACTAAATAATATAATCAGAAAAAGTCATAATTACATGTTACCAAGTATTTAAGAAAGTAGGGAAAACCACTAGACCATTCAGATATAACCTAAGTCAAATCCCTTATGATTATACAGTGGAAGTGACAAATAGATTAAAGATATTAGATCTCATAGACAGAGTGCATGAAGAACTATGGTGGAGGTTCATGCCATTGTACAGGAGGCAGGGATCAAGACATTCCCCATGGAAAAGAAATGGAAAAGGCAAAATGGTTGTCTGAGGAGACCTTACAAATAGCTGTGAATAGAAGAGAAGCTAAAGGCAAAGGAGAAAAGGAAAGATATAAGCATCTGAATGCAGAGTTCTAACGAATGGCAAGGAGAGATAAGAAAGCATTCCTCAGTGATCAATGCAAATAAATAGAGGAAAATAACAGAATGGGAATGACTAGAGACCTCTTCAAGAAAATTAGAGATACCAAGGGAACATTTCATGCAAAGATGGACACAATAAAGGACAGAAGTGGGATGGACTTAACAGAAGCAGAAGATATTAAGAAGAGGTGGCAACAACACACAGAAGAAATATACCAAAAAAAAAAAAAAATCTTCATGACCCATATAATCACGATGGTGTGATCACCAACCTAGAGCCAGACATCCTGGAATGTGAAGTCAAGTGGGCCTTAGGAAGCATCACTGCAAACAAAGCTAGTGGAAGTGATAGAATTACAGTTGAGCTATTTCAAATTCTAAAAGATGATGCTATGAAAGTGCTTCACTCAATATGCCAGCAAATTTGGAAAGCTCAGCAGTGGCCATAGGACTGGAAAAGTTGTTTTCATTCTAATCCCTAAGAAAGGCAATGCCAAAGAATGCTCAAACTACTGCACAATTGCACTCATCTCACACGCTAGCAAAGTGGTGCTCAAAATTCTCCAAGCCAGGCTTCAACAGTATGTGAACCTTGAACTTGCAGATATTCAAGCTGAATTTAGAAAAAGCAGAGTTACCAGAGATCAAATTGCCAACATCCGTTGGATCATTGAAAAATCAAGAGAGTTCCAGAAAAGCATCTATTTCTGCTTTATTGACTATGCCAAAGCCTTTGACTGTGTGGATCACAGTAAACTGTGGAAAATTCTGAAAGAGATGGGAATACCAGACCACCTGACCTGCATCTTGAGAAATCTCTATGCAGGTCAGGAAGCAACAATTAAAACTGGACATGGAACAACAGACTGGTTCCAAATAGGAAAAGGAGTATGTCACTCTGCTTATTTAACTTATATACAGAATATACCATGAGAAATGCTGGGCTGGAGGAAGCACAAGCTGAATCAAGATTGCTGAGGGAGTATCAATAACCTCAGATATGCAGATGACACCATCCTTATTGCAGAAAATGGAGATTAAAGAGCCTCTTGATGAAAGTTGAAAGTGGAGAGTGAAAAAGTTGGCTTAAAACTAAACTTTCAGAAAATGAAGATCACGGCATCTGGCCCCATCACTTCATGCCAAATATATGGAGAAGCAGTGGAAACAGGGACAGACTGTTTTGGGCCCTCCAAAATCATTGCAGATGATGACTGCAGCCATGAAATTAAAAGACGCTTACTCCTTGAAAAAAAATTTATGACCATCCTAGACAGCATATAAAATAGCAGATACATTACTTTGCCATCAAAGGTCCATCTAGTCAAGGCTGTGGTTTTTCCAGTTGTCATGTACGGATGTGAGAGTTGGACTATAAAGAAAGCTGAGTGCCAAAGAATCAATGCTTTTGAACTGTGGTGTTGGAGAAGACTCTTGAGAGTCCCTTGGCCTGCAAGGAGATTCAACCAGTCCATCCTAAAGGAAATCAGTCCTGAATGTTCATTGGAAGGACAGATGTTGAAGCTGAAACTCTAATACTTTGGCGACCTGAGGCAAGCAACAGACTCATTGGAAAAGACCATGATTCTGGGAAAAATTTAAGGTAAGAGGAGAAGGAGACAACAGAGGATGAAATAGTTGTATGTCATCACCGACTTGATGGACATGAGTTTGAGGAAACGCTGGGAGTTGGCAATGGACAGGGAGGCCTGGCGTGCTTCAGTCCATGGGGTGCCAAAGAGTCAGAAACGATTGAGCGATTGAGCTGAAATGAACTTAAGTATCCCCAGTATCTCCGAAAATATTGAAATATACATGGTTCAATGCTCTGCCTAAGTAATTTTACAAAACATATGCAAATCATTTTTATGCTCCCATAATATCAATAAAACTTAGATGCTTGGCATTATCAGGAAGTTTAGTATTCTACTGATAAAGCACTGTTTTATTTAACCTATTAGATAATATATACTGAGGCTTTAGAAACATGCAAGACAAAATCAGCAGACCCCATAGTGTAGCTGATGTCATGCTCAATGCAAATACGATGTTTCTTCTTTTCTTTCTTGAATATTTATTTTAGAGACTATATTTGTGAATAGTTAGGCTTATTACCTTTTCAGTAAGGCTGAAATTGCTGTTCATTAATGATGGAGGACAATACACAATGTTCCTACCTCTTCCAGTGTTGTCTGTTGAAGTCAATCTCACATTGCTTTAGCCAGAGAATATGCAGTTGTATATTTTGCTTATTCTTTCTTCACCTGAGGTAGAAGTAAAATGAACAGCCCCTGAAAAATTGATAGTATGTATTATAAATTATCCAGAGTCCATTTTACTTCCAGAGACTGGTTTGGTAAGAATAAGTTGAACGGTTCTATGAAGACTTACAAGACCTTTTAGAATTAACACCCCAAAAAGATGTCCTTTTCATTATACGGGACTGGAATGCAAAAGTACGAAGTCAAGAAACACCTGGAGTAACAAGCAAACTTGTCCTTGGAATAGGGAATGAAGCAGGGCAAAGACTAATAGAGTTTTGCCAAGAAAATGCACTGGTCATAACAAACACCCTCTTCCAATAACACAGAGAAGACTCTACACATGGACATCACCAGATGGTCAACACCAAAATCAGATTGATTATAGTCTTTGCAGCCAAAGATGGAGAAGCTCTACACAGTCAGCAAAAACAAGACCAGGAGCTGACTGTGGCTCAGACCATGAACTCCTTATTGCCAAATTCAGACTTAAATTGAAGAAAGTAGGGAAACCCACTAGACCATTCAGGTATGACCTAAATCAAATCCCTTATGATTATACAGTGGAAGTGAGAAATAGATTTAAGGGCCTAGATCTGATAGATAGAGTGCCTGATGATCTATGGAATGAGGTTCGTGACATTGTACACGAGACAGGGATCAAGACCATCCCCATGGAAAAGAAATGCAAAAAAACAAAATGGCTGTCTGGGGAGGCCTTACAAATAGCTGTGAAAAGAAGAGAAGTGAAAAGCAAAGGAGAAAAGGAAAAATGTACACATCTGAATGCAGAGTTCCAAAGAATAGCAAGAAGAGATAAGAAAGCCTTCTTCAGAGATCAATGCAAAGAAATAGAGAGGAAAACAACAGAATGGGAAAGACTAGAGATCTCTTCAAGAAAATCAGAGATACCAAAGGAACATTTCATGCAAAGATGGGCTCGATAAAGGACAGAAATGATATGGACCTAACAGAAGCAGAAGATATTAAGAAGAGATGGCAAGAATACACAGAAGAACTGTACAAAAAGAGCTTCATGACCCAGATAATCACGATGGTGTGATCACTGACCTAGAGCCAGACATCCTGGAATGTGAAGTCAAGTGGGCCTTAGAAAGCATCACTATGAACAAAGCTAGTGGAGGTGATGGAATTCCAGTTGAGCTATTCCAAATCCTGAAAGATGATGCTGTGAAAGGGCTGCACTCAGTATGCCATCAAATTTGGAAAACTCAGCAGTGGCCACAGGACTGGAAAGGTCAGTTTTCATTCCAATCCCAAAGAAAGGCAATGCCAAAGAATGTTCAAACTACCACACAATTGCACTCATCTCACACGCTAGTGAAGTAATGCTCAAAATTCTCTAAGCCAGGCTTCAGCGATACATGAACTGTGAACTTCCGGATGTTCCAGCTGGTTTTAGAAAAGGCGGAGGAACCAGAGACCAAATTGCCAACATCTGCTGGATCATGGAAAAAGCAAGAGAGTTCCAGAGAAACATCTATTTCTGCTTTATTGACTATGCCAAAGCCTTTGACTGTGTGGATCACAATAAACTTTGGAAAATTCTGAAAGAGATGGGAATACCAGACCACCTGATCTGTCTCTTGAGAAATTTGTATGCAGGTCAGGAAGCAACAGTTAGAACTGGCCATGGAACAACAGACTGGTTCCAAATTGGAAAGGAGTACGTCAAGGCTGTATATTGTCACCCTGCTTATTTAACTTCTATGCAGAGTACATCATGAGAAATGCTGGGCTGGAAGAAACACAAGCTGGAATCAAGATTGCCAGGAGAAATATCAATAACCTCAGATATGCAGATGACACCACCCTTACGGCAGAAAGTGAAGAGGAACTCAAAAGCCTCTTGATGAAAGTTAAAGTGGAGAGTGAAAAAGTTGGCTTAAAGCTCAACATTCAGAAAACGAAGATCATGGCATCCGGTCCCATCACTTCATGGGAAATAGATGGGGAAAGAGTGGAAACAGTGTCAGACTTTATTTTTGGGGGCTCCAAAATCACTGCAGATGGTGACTGCAGCCATGAAATGAAAAGCCGCTTACTCCTTGGAAGGAAAGTTATGACCAACCTGGATAGCATATTCAAAAGCAGAGACATTACTTTGCCAAAAAAGGTCCGTCTAGACAAGGCTATGGTTTTTCCTGTGGTCAAGTATGCATGTGAGAATTGGACTGTGAAGAAGGCTGAGCACCGAAGAATTGGTGCTTTGGAAGTGTGTTGTTGGAGAAGACCCTTGAGAGTCTGTTGGACTCCAAGGAGATCCAACCAGTCCATTCTAAAGGAGATCAGCCCTGGGATTTCTTTGGAAGGAATGATGCTAAAGCTGAAACTCCAGTACTTTGGCCACCTGATGCGAAGAGTTGACTCATTGGAAAAGACTCTGATGCTGGGAGGGATTGGGGGCAGGAGGAGAAGGGGACGACAGAGGATGAAATGGCTGGATGGCATCACTGACTCAATGGACGTGAGTCTGAGTGAACTCCAGGAGCTGGTGATGGACAGGAAGGCCTGGCGTGCTGGGATTCATGGGGTTGCAAAGAATCGGACACGACTGAGTGACTGATCTGATCTGATCTGAGATCATTTTCATTCAACACCTTTATAATTGGCAGAATACTAAAATTCCTCTCTCAAGGTGTACATCAGACTCTCTGGGACTTGCAATATGATGAGATGTCTATGATTGCATTAAAATAATATCAAGAGGAATTTTGCAGGTGCAATTAAAGTTACTAATCAACGGGCTTAATGCTCATAAAAAAAGATTAGTAGGCCTGATCTAATTACATAACCCCTTTAAAAACAGACCATTTTCTCTAGCTAGTAGCTGAAGATGTCAGAGAGATTCGAAATTCTAGAAGGATTCAACACACGGGAGCTATTTCCTTTGTGGAGATGAAGTGGACCAAGGATTAAGGACCTAAGAGTGGCCTCTAGAAACTAAGAGTGGTCCCTGGCAGATAGTCAGCAATAAAATGGGATCTCAGTCCAGGAACTAAAATTTTCCACCACCTGAAAGAGCTTAGAAACAAATTCTTCCCCAGGGCTCAGATAAAAGCCTTGGCCTTGTGAGACCCTAGGCAAAGAACCCAGTCAAACTTGCCTGAACTTCTGACCCAAACAATTGTAAGATAATAAATGAGTAGTTTTTAGTTTCTAGGTGATCAAAGACTAACACAATATTCATTTTTTATAGATAAGAAAACTGAATCCCAGAGAAGTCTATAAATATAAAATGATGTCCTTAATTTCCATTCTTCTTATCCAACTTACACTTGCTTTGTATTCTTACATTGGCAACTGTCTGTGAATCCCACAAAACACAATATATAATTATTTTAAATATCCAAATATTCATAAAATTCAAAAAGCTGAGAAGGAAATAATACATGAATTACTGAGTTATCAAGTGTATTAATGTGGGAATTATGATTATATACCTCCATACTCTAATTATAACCATTTTCCTTTTTGCCTTGACAGTAATAAACTGATTAAACTCCTTATTTTACTAGGTCCAGAATCTTTGGGTGTCCATAATAGCTTTTCTACATATATATTCAATTAATTATTTCAAAAAGCAACCTCTAGAGATAAGCTTAATTACTCTGACTTAGCTAGTTTCATGATTTCATAATGAATGAACATGTGAAAGTCCCTATGTGTTTGCAAATTTCAGAAATAAATATAAAATTAACTATTTTTGTGTAGACATAAATGGGCTTTAAAAATACATCATATCAAATTAATGGAAGTTTAGTAATACTATTAAGGGACAGAAACTGCTGATGTGACTTTGAAATCTGTCACTTGCTTGAGTTAGCATGTATTTGTTCTAAATAGCTTGTCAGCCGTAAGAAAAATATCAGACTATGGTTATATTAGAGTTCTATAGAAAAATAAAAGGGACAAATTAAAGTAAGACTTCAGAATGTGTCCAAATAGCAGTTTGATAGTGTGTGTGTGTGTGTGTGTGTGTGTTTGCACGTGTATTTTTTTTTTTTTTTTTACTTTACAATATTGTATTGGTTTTGCCATACATCAACATGCATCCACCACGGGTGTACATGTGTTCCTCATCCTGAACCCCCCTCCCACCTACGTGTATCTTTATGTATGCTTCTTGGCATTATTGCTGGTTAAATAAAGCTAAATGATGTAATATGAATCGAGAAGGTAGGTTAGTGTCTTGGGAAAAAAAAAAAAAATCAGTGAACTAAGTAGCAGTCAGGAGATTTGACTAGTCTGTCATAAATCCTGTTTCCCAGTCTGTGTTCCCTGTAAAGCCCCTTCTACTTCATGGGTACAATTTATACGTGGGCCTAATTAAGCTACCTTGGGTCATATTTAAGATTTATTTTTTCATTTATATGTCCTATTCCTCCTCCATAAATATAACTCTTATGATGATCACAGCATTATAATGTTGAAGATTATAAGAATGCACCTAGAATTTTTAATCAGTGGAACTTCAGTCTGACCTATCTTCCCTTTGATTCTATACTCCTTCAACACAAATTGTTTTACTTCACTCATATTGTTCAGGCTCTCAATTAATTATTAAGATTCACTTTTATGGACCATGACTCAGGGTGGCTTGATTTTTCTGGAGATAAATCATTACTTTTGAGAAAATGTTTTCTTACTGTTATGTACCTCTGTATTTTGGTACCTGGAAAACATGAAACATACTGATGTGCTTTGTGCCAAGTGTACTGATTATATTAACTAAGGACATTGATATAATATGAGTCAAGAATGAATCTTTGTTTCTGATAAGATTAAAATTATTTTTTAAGTTAAGCAACAAGATAATTAGTTCTCTACACGTTAGCTTCAACATGCCAGGGTCAGGATTACAGTGAGACGATGAGGTTTCTCTATCAGAGCACTTGCAAGACCTTGAAAGTGAATGCCTTTTAATTTTGTGGACTAAGTGTCTCCTTCATTTCAACTTAGTCCCGGCCATGTAATGTACATTAACTGATGTTTATATTATTTAATTTTACATCTCTTCTTCTGTCCAGATGTTCCATTCAGTCAGAATTGAAGGTATATAAAATTTCCATGTATGTGTGCATTTTCAGTACTTGAGAATTAAGGACAAAAGTGTGATATGTTTTACAAGTGGTGTTTGAAGGTACTAAAAAGGATGCTCACCAAATACTTGATTTCAAATGATAGGGCATCTATTTTTAATATAAATTACAGGGTAACAGATTTATCCCTGGACATGAGAAGTAGACTTTGCTTAATATAGTTATTAAAATGGTCATGCATATGTCAGTCAGTCAGTTCGGGTGCTCAGTCAGGTCCAACTCTTTGCAACTCC
The DNA here is from genome assembly GCF_029407905.1 of Bubalus kerabau. Taxonomy (NCBI): domain Eukaryota; kingdom Metazoa; phylum Chordata; class Mammalia; order Artiodactyla; family Bovidae; genus Bubalus; species Bubalus kerabau. The sequence goes on along the minus strand of NC_073647.1, from coordinate 52,573,643 downwards.
CTTAACTGCAGCACACTAGGCTTCCCTGTCTATCACCAACTCCCAGAGTTTGCTCAAACTCATATCCATTGAGTCAGTGATGTCATCCAACCATCTCATCCTCTGTCATTCCCTTCTCCTCCTGCCTTCAATCTTTCCCAGAGTCAAGGTCTTTTCCAATGAGTCAGTTCTTTGCCTCAGGTGGCCAAAGTATTGGAGCTTCAGCTTCAGCATCAGTCCTTCCAATGAATATTCAGGACTGATTTCCTTTAGAATGGACTGGTTTGATCTCCGTGCAGTCCAAGGGTCTCTCAAGAGTTTTTCCAGCACCACACTTTGAAAGCATCATTCTTCGGCTCTTAGCTTTCTTTATGGTCCACCTCTCACATCCTTACATGACTACTAAAGAAATCATAGCTTTGAATATACAGACCTTTGTTGGCAAAGTGATGTCTCTGCTTTTTAATTCACTAAGTTTGTAGTAGCTTTTCTTCCAAGGAGCAAGTGTTTTTAAATTTCATGGCTGCAGTCAGCATCCACAGTGATTTTGGAGCCCAAGAAAATAAAATCTGCCACTGCTTTCATTTTTTCTCCATCTATTTGCCATGAGGAGATGGGATTGGATGTCATGATCTTTGCTTTTTTCTTTGATTTTTAAAAATTTATTTTTAATTGGAGGATAACTGTTTTCCAATATTGTTTTGGGTTCTGCCATAGAGCAATGTGAATCAGCCATAAGTGTACATGTCCCCTCCCTTTTGAACCTTCCCCCTCAACCCTCCACCCCATCCCACCCTTCTAGGTTGTCACAGAGTATCACATTTAGCTCCCTGTGTTATATAACTTCTCATTAGCTATCTCATTTACATATGTTAATGTATATGTTTCAGTGCTACTCTCTCAGTACATCCCACTCTCTCCTTTCCCTGCTATGTCCAAAGTCTGCTCCCTATGTCTGTATCTCTATTCCTGCCTTGCAAACAGGTTCATTAGTACCATTTTTTCTAGATTCCATATATATGCATTAATATATGACACTTATTTTTCTTTCTGACTAACTTCAGTCTGTTTAGCGGGCTCTAGGTTCATCCACCTCATTAGAACTGCCTCAAATATGTTCCTTTTTATGGCTTAGGAGTATTGCATTGTATATATGTACCACAACTTCTTTATCTATTAATCTGCTGATGTATATGTAGGTTGCTTCCATGGCCATCTATTGTAAATAAGTTTCAATGTTCAGTTTCAAGACAGCTTTTTCACTCTCTCTCACTTTCAATCAAGAGGCTCTTTAGTTCCTCTTCACTTTCACTACCTTTTGCATTTTGTGATTTTACTTCCAAATAAATATCTTTAAAGGTTATAAAAGCTGTGTTTGAAATTCAGATAATAAACATTAAATTAGAAGTGGTAGTTGTATAAAATTCATATTGAACTATTTTGACAGGGTTTTATGAATTTTATCTCATGATATATGGTATAAAAAAAACAGCCAGTCAAATTACTTTGTATATCTTAACTGAACCAAATTATTATGATTTAGGGAATAAGATGAGAGTGACATTTTGAATAAAGGTCAGACACTTTTATAGAAAACAAAATATGCATTTGACATTGCTGAACTTTGTGAACTAGACAATGATACTGGTAAATGTGATCTGATATAAGAATACTTCCAAATTGTATTCTTAGATGTTTTTGCATTTTTAAAGATCATCATGTATGCCTTCTGTGAGGACTGCAAATGTCAGTATTAGGATATATCTTATTTAAGAAAGTCAAGTGTTGTATATCTAAAAATTATTGAGAATGGTCTTTTTTGTTTGTTTTGATGAGTGTTTGTATGAACACTTAAGAACTTGCTTAAATCTGTGGCTGAATGTTTCTACACAAGGCACCTAGAGCTCTCTTACGGTAACATTTCATTGTTTATGCAAATCACCAAGTTGCTAAAGCAAGGTGTTTCAGCTAGGCATATGAAAGGAATACATATCATAGTTGAATATTAGTATCAACCTTTTCCAGCTTCTAATTTCATTTCTTCCTACCTTAGGTAGTACTTACTGGAAACTAATAAGACTCAACATGGGAAACATTAGCTTTGTTATTTTCATTGCTTCACATGAAGTGAAACCTTATCACAGTGATATCCATAGACAAGCCAGAGATAGAAAGGCAAATTTGATCATCAGCAGTCTTCTCAGATTAGTTGGAACATTTTGTTTCACTGACAGATGCTATAAATATATACATTCCAGGGATAAAAGCTTAGTGAAACTGGCTTCAATGGCTAGGTACTATTGGGCAGTGACTCTCTCCAAGCAAAAAACAGGAAGTGTTATAAAGCAGACGCTACTGAAGAGTGAAATTACTTTAAAACTGGAAATCTAACCATATAATGTGCCTTTTCAGACAAATTAAAAAATGGATGTGACATACCAGTTTCCACGATCTCTCCTGAACTGGTTTTCTAATATTTATTCAGTTCAGTTCAGTTCAGTCGCTCAGTCATGTCTGACTCTTTGTGACCCCATGAATCGCAGCACGCCAGGCCTCTCTGTCCATCACCAGCTCCTGGAGTTCACTCAGACTCACGTCCATCGAGTCAGTGAGACCATCCAGCAATCTCATCCTCTGTCATCCCCTTCTCCTTCTGCCCCAAATCCCTCCCAGCATCAAAGACTTTTCCAATGAGTCAATTCTTCGCATGAGGAGGCCAAAGTACTGGAGTTTCAGCTTCAGTATCATTCCCTCCAAAGAAATCCCAGGGCTGATCTCCTTCAGAATGGACTGGTTGGATCTCCTTGCAGCCCAAGGGGCTCTCAAGAGTCTTCTCCAACACCACAGTTCAAAAACATCAATTCTTTGGCACTCAGCCTTCTTCACAGTCCAACTCTCACGTCCATACATAACCACTGGAAAAACCATAGCCTTGACTAGATGGACTTTTGTTGGCAAAGTAATGTCTCTGCTTTTCAATATGCTATCTAGGTTGGTCATAACTTTCCTTCCAAGGAGTAAGCATTTTTTAAATTCAAGGCTGCAGTCACCATCTGCAGTGATTTTGGAGCCCAGAAAAATAAAGTCTGACACTGTTTCCACTGTTTCCCCATCTATTTCCCATGAAGTGATGGGACCAGATGCCATGATCTTTGTTTTCTGAATGTTGAGCTTTAAGCCAACTTTTTCACTCTCCTCTTTCACTTTCATTAAGAGGCTTTTGAGTTCCTCTTCACTTTCTGCCATAAGGGTGGTGTCATCTGCATATCTGAGGTTATTGATATTTCTCCTGGCAATCTTGATTCCAGCTTGTGTTTCTTCCAGCCCAGAATTTCCCATGATGTACTCTGCATAGAAGTTAAATAAGCAGGGTGACAATGTACAGCCTTGATGTATTCCTTTTCCTATTTGGAACCAGGCTGTTGTTCCATGTCCAGTTCTAACTGTTGCTTCCTGACCTGCATATAGGTTTCTCAAGAGGCTGGTCAGGTGGTCTGGTATTCCCATCTCTTTCAGAATTTTCCACAGTTGATTGTGATCCACACAGTCAAAGGATTTGGCATAGTCAATAAAGCAGAAATAGATGTTTTTTCTGGAACTCTCTTAGTTTTTGAAGGATCCAGTGGATATTGGCAATTTGGTCTCTGGTTCTTCTGCCTTTTCTAAAACCAGCTTGAACATCTGGAAGTTTATGGTTCACCTATTGCTGAAGCCTGGCTTGGAGAATTTTGAGCATTACTTTACTACCGTGTGAAATGAGTGCAATTGTGTGGTAGTTTGAGCATTCTTTGGCATTGCCTTTCTTTGGGATTGGAATGAAAACTGGCCTTTTTCAGTCCTGTGGCCATTGCTGAGTTTTCCAAATTTGCTGGCATATTGAGTGCAGCACTTTCACAGCATCATCTTTCAGGATTTGAAATAGCTCAACTGGAATGCCATCACCTCCACTAGCTTTGTTCATTGAAATGCTTTCTAAGGCCCACTTGGCTTCACATTCCAGGATGTCTGGCTCTAGGTGAGTGATCACACCATCGTGATTATCTGGGTTGTGCAGATTTTTTTGTAGAGTTCTGTGTATTCTTGCCACCTCTTCTTAATATCTTCTGCTTCTGTTAACTCCCTACCATTTCTGTCCTTTGTTGAGCCCATCTTTGCATGAAATTGACCTTGCCTGTAATTAAAGATCAGTTATTTACAAAACCACCAAAATCAGTTTAATATGTGCTAATATTTAAAAATCTTACTAATGAAAATAGTTTAATAGTACACATGATTTTTATATTTTCTTTTGCCATATGATTTTAATTTATTTTAAAGATAGAATTACACACTGTGCCTTGTCTGCATGTCATTAGAACAGCCCCTTAAAGTTTATTTTTTAGTAATTATACAGTGTGTTCATTTAGCATCATAATGGTGAAATGCATTTTTAGACAAATTATTCTTGAGCTTCCTCCAGGAGGCTTATCTTTCTTAGAAAGAAGAACAATAAAAGAGCAATGACAATATTTGTTCCAAAAGTATTAATAATTTTGTGTTTTATTTTTAAATACTGATTTAATAAACATTTTATTTGTCACTTACTATTGCCGGGAAGAATAACAATAACCTCGAATATGCAGATGACACCACCCTTATGGCAGAAAGAGAAGAGGAACTAAAAAGCCTCTTAATGAAAGTGAAAGAGGAGAGTGAAAAAGCTGGCTTAAAGCTCAACATTCAGAAAACGAAGATCATTGCATCTGATCCCATCACTTCATGGGAAATAGATGGGAAAACAGTGGAAACTGTGTCAGACTTTATTTTTCTGGGCTCCAAAATCACTGCAGATGGTGACTGCAGCCATGAAATTAAAAGATGCTTACTCCTTGGAAGGAAAGTTATGACCAACCTAGATAGCATATTCAAAAGCAGAGACATTACTTTGCCAACAAAGGTCTGTCTACTCAAGGCTATGGTTTTTTCAGTGGCAGTGTATGAATGTGAGAGTTGGACTGTGAAGAAAGCTGAGTGCTGAAGAATTGATGGTTTTGAACTGTGGGTTTGGAGAAGACTCTTGAAAGCCCCTTGGACTGCAAGGAGATCCAACCAACCCATTCTAAAGGAGATCAGCCCTGGGTATTCTTTGGAAGGAATGATGCTGAAGCTGAAGCTCCAGTACTTTGGTCACCTCATGAGAAGAGTTGACTCATTAGAAAAGTCCCTGATGCTGGGAGGGATTGGGATCAGGAGGAGAAGGGGACGACAGAGGACGGAATGGCTAATGGCATCACCAACTCGATGGACATGAGTTTGTGTGGACTCTGGGAGTTGTTGATGGACAGGGAGAACTGGCATGCTGCGATTCTTGGGATCACAAAGATTTGGACACGACTGAGTGACTGAACTGAACTGATCCATCTAACCAGTGTCGTGATTCTTCATTGATTTAATGATCTCTATTACTACATGAAATAAACAAACAAACTAGCAAAAGCATTTCCTAAGTGCCTATGTGATTAAAACTGAGCTGGTTACTGTGGGTAGAAAACTAATATAGACATTGTACCTGTCATTGAAAAAAATCAGTCTAGTGACTAAGTTTATTAATGAGCAATGTGTCAAACACATGGATGAGGATTCATTTAATGGAGGTATGATTGTATTTGTATTCAATGTTCATCATCTTCGTTTGCACATCCAAATCACCTGTTAAGCTAATAAAAAACAAAGATAGCTAGGCTTAAATTCAGATCTACTCTATCAGAATCTCACAGGAGAGATTCTGACCTTTAAATGCAATTTCAACACATAGCCAGTGTTGTTAATCACTGGTCTAGACAGTGATCAAATGAAAGGTCATCTTTATCAAAATGGTTAATATAATGGGTCAGTCAGTGATGATTCAGCTTGTTTGTCTCATTCTAATAATAGGGGAGATTGAAGTTTGTTTTACTCTTAAATAAAAACAAATTGAGAAAATGCCGAATAATACTCAATATATCATTGCTTATTAGGCATTTTAACCCTCTATGACCAACACAGAATACAAAGACTTCAATATGCTGAATTTAATTAAAATAAGTTTTAAAAGTTATTTATACATATTTGTACATTAAAGTGATGCAAATATCAGCTTCTAGAGATATTTGGAAGCTAAAAATGTCTTCTTTATTACAATATTAAATATATAGCATTGTACTTTTTTCTAGTGTTGAATATGCTAATTTTTGTTTTAAATATGACCCAACAATTAAAAGATATTATGTGTAAACTGAAAAACCACGTCCTGAATTGTACTTTTTCTAACTGAATGCTCTGAAGTGCAAATTTTGAGTATAAAAGTAACAAGTGGTTGGTTTTATATGTTAAAGATTAAGAATTAATGTGTTGACATCCTCTTGGATAGGAAGAACTAATACTGTTAAAATGTCCACAGTACTCAAAGCAATCCACAGGTTTAATGTGGTCCCAGTCAAACTACCCATGACATTTTTTCACAAAATTAGAACAAGTAATACTAAAATTTATACTGAACCCCTAAAGACCTAGAATTTCTAAAGCAATCCTAAGGGAAAAGAATAAACCTCGAGGCATAACACTCCCAGACTTCAGATAATACTAAGAAGCCACAGTAAGCTAAACAGTATTGTGTAACAAAAACAAATATATAGATAAATAAACCAGAATAGAGTCCAGAATTAAAACCCATAAAACTATGGTCAATTAATATTTGATAATAAAAGGCAAAATGTACAGTGGAGAAAATACAGTCTCCTCAGCAGGTAGTAATGGGAAAGCTGACAGCCTCATGTAAATCAATGAAACTAGAACACTCCCTCACACCATATACAAAAATAAACTTAAAATGGTTAAAAAATCTAAATAAACTTCTAAGAGAACATAGGCAAAACATTCTCTGACATAAATTGCGGCAATATTTTCTTAGATCAGTCTCCCAAGCCAAAGAAATAAAAGCAAAAATGAACAAATGAGACAAATAAAACTTTAGAGGTTTTGCACAGCAAAGGAAATGATCAACAAAACAAAAAGACACTTACTGAATGAGAGAAAGTATTTGCAAATAATCTGACTGATAACGGGTTAATTTCCAAAATACACAAACAACTTATATAACTCAATATATAAAAAAAGCAATCAAAAAACAGAAAATCTAAATATGCATTTTTTCAAAGCAGACATAAAGATAGACTTCTCTGTCCATGGAATTATCTAGTCAAGAATACTGGAGTCGTTAGCCATTCCCTTCTCTAGGTGATCTTCCTGACACAGGGATGGAACCTGGGTCTCTTGAATTGGCAAGCACGTTCTCTACTTTGTGAATAACCAAAGAAGCCCAGATAAAAAAAGAGGCACATGAAATGATGCTCAACATTGCTAATTATTAGAGAAGTGCAAATCAAAACCATGATGAGATATCACTTCACACCAGTGAGAATAATCATCATCAGAAGAGAACATCCTCTTCCAACAACACAAGAGACAACTCTACACATGGACATCACCAGATAGTCAATATCAACATCAGATCGATTATATTCTTTGCAGCCGAAGATAGAGAAGCTCTACATTGTCAGCACAAACAAGACCAAGAGCTGACTGTCTCAGATAATGAACTCCTTATTGCAAAATTCAGATTTAAATTCTACTTCATTGACTATGCCAAAGTCTTTAACTGTGTGGATCACAACAAACTGTGGAACATTCTTAAAGAGATGGGAATATCAGTCACCTTACCTGCCTCCTGAGAAATCTGTATGCAGGTCAAGAAGCAACAGTTAGAAACAGACATGGAACAATGGACAGGCTTCAAATTGGAAAAGAGGTACGTCAAGTCTGTATATTGTCACCCTATTTATTTAACTTACATGCAGAGTACATTAGGTAAAATGCTGGGCTGGATGAAGCACAAGCTGGAATCAAGATTGCCAGGAGAAATATCAATAACCACAGATATGCAGATGACACCACCCTTATGGCAGAAAACAAAGAGGAACTGAACAGCCTCTTGATGAAAGTGAAAGAGGAGAGTGAAAAAGCTGGCTTGAAACTCAACATTCAGGAAACTAAGATCATGGCATCCGGTCACATCACTTCATGGCAAATAGATAGGGAAACAACAGAAACAGTGACAGACTTTATTTTCTTAGGTGCCAAAATCACTGCACATGGTAACTACAACCATTATATTAAAAGACCCTTTCTCTTTTGAAGAAAAGTTATGACCAACACAGACAACAGAGACTATTAAAAAGCAAAGACTTTACTTTGCTAACAAATGTCCGTCTAGTCAAAGCTGTGGTTTTTCCAGTAGTCATGTATGGATGTGAGAGTTGGACCATAAAGAAAGCTGAGTGTCAAAGAATTGATACTTTTGAACTGTGGTGTTGGAGAAGACTCTTGAGAGTCCCTTGGACTGCAAAGAGATCCAACCAGTCCATTCTAAAGATCAGTCCTGGGTGTTCTTTGGAAGGACTGATGCTGAAGCTGAAACTCCAATACTTTGGACAAGGAAGCCTGGTGTACTGCAGTCCATGGGGTCACAAAGAGTCAGACATGACTGAGTGACTGAACTGAAACCATCAATAATAAAAGCTGAAGAATGTGTGGGGAAAAGAGAATCCTTGTACATTCTTGGTAAAAATGTAAATTGGTGCAATCATTATGGAAAACTGTATGGACGTTCCTTAAAAAAACTAAAAAAATAGAGTTATCATATGGTTCTGCAATCCCACCCTTGGAGATATATCTAGAGAAAACTCTAATTCAAAAAGGTACATGCACCCCAATGTTCATAGCACCACTATTTATAATAGCCAACACTGGAAGTGACTTAAATGTCCATCAACAAATAAATGGATAAAGATGTGTGATATATATATACAATGGAATATTACTCAGCCATAAAAAATAATGCCATTTGCCACAACATAGAGGAACCTAGAGAAAGTCAGACAGAGAAAGACAACTATTATATGAGACAAAGAATATACTAAATATTATATCATATTTTCAGCCATTAAAGGAAAAATATGTACAATGGGTATAAAGGGGGAACGATAACAAAAAAGAAAATGGAAATACCACTCACTCTCCAAAAATTGACTTTTTATTAATTATGTAGTATTTTGCAATTGAAAGTAAAAATATAATTTAACAGAAAAAAATTCTGTTAAATGAAACTACAACATTTCTCTATAAAAATTACATTCAGTACAAATATCAGCTATTGTGTATGAAACAAAAAATTATCTAATAATGATATCTATTAGAGTAATTGATAACCAATAGGATGAAATATAAAGACGTTTTAAAATTTAGTTACCTTAAAATTTTTTCCTATTTATGCTTATAATACATTTCTAAAACTGTAATTTCAGACTTTTGGTAAGCATTACCAAAGTTTACTTCTGAAAGCTGCTGCTTACACACTACCACAGTGTCTCTTGGCATGTCTCAGTAGATGATGACTATATACTAAAAGCATTGAATTTCATTTTCAGTATCTATTATTTTCCTGCATAATTATTTTGAATAAAATATATGGAACAATTTTAAACAAATAATGCTTTAGTCACTAAATCATGTCCTACTCTTGCGATCCCATGGACTTTAGCCCACCAGGCTCCTCTGTCCATGGGATTTTCCAGGCAAGAATACTGCAGTGGATTGCCATTTCCTTCTCCAGGGTATCTTCCCAACCCAGGAATCAAACCCAGGTCTCCTGCATTGCAAGCAGATTCTTTACCAACTGAGCTATGAGGGAAGCCATATTATTACTTATTACAAACTTATTACTGATTTTAATGGAATCTCCTCTGGTATTTCTCTATGAATTGTAATGTTGACTGCTGGATAAGTGCACAAGGTGATTTGTGTTCAATAACTTTCATTATAAGTTTGTTTATAATAGCATATAATTTAAACATCTAACAGTATATTAGATAATTCATGTATTATGGAATATCTATATAATACAATAGTATATAACAATCAAAATTTTTATTTTAGAAGAATATTTAATAAAATAATAAAAGACCCCTATTTTGTAAAAAAAAAAAAAAAAAAAAAACACTGGAGTATATACACAGGAAAAAAAACTGGAAAATATGCACTAAAATAACAATATCTATTGTTTTTGAGCTGGTGGGTTTGCAGGTAACTTATCTTTTCTTCTTTGTTTTATTTATCCATCTTATTTTTCAGACTTTCTACAATTATTACATGCTATTTTATGGTTCAAAAAGTGTCAATTACTGACAAGTACAAGTTATTTTGGGAAAACTTAATGTCCAAACTTGATGGTAGTTGAAGAACTCTTTGCTCATTCATCAATTAATCATAGTTGGATTATTTCCACTAAACTATATAATAAAGAAATATCAATATATAGTTGTACTAAGTTGAATATATTTCCATCATGTAAAACTATGCTAAATACATTCATATGGGCCATATGAATGTATTTCAAAATATTTAATCCCTCAGCTCATTTTCTCACACTCCCCTCCCCATGGATTAAAGAAACTAGAGCATCCCCAGCTTTATTTAGAAAACACAAACACATTTTTTTATCTCAACTTTCAATTCTTTACAGAACTTGCACTTCTAATTACCTTAGTTCAAAGTCTAAATACTAATCTCCAACTAAGTGCCTTAAATTTGGGAATCATGTTAGAAATGTTATTCACTGATCTCCCCATTTAATTTGTCAAGACTGATTTTCAATTCTTACCTCTATCACACTAGTCTACCCTTAATCACTTATTTTTATCTCAACAAAACATTCTCCTAGCTACTTTCCCTACTTTAAACTTGGCTTCTGTCTTCTGATATGATCCTTAATTCTTTAATTAGCTATCTCATAAATAGTTTTACCATAATATTTTCCCACTCGTTATATACATTGCATACATCGTATATGTATTATATCTTAGAAATGTGCTTATGTTGGAAATGCAGGAATTATTCTCCCAAACAACTCAAAGTCTAGTGGATTGAAAAAGATTTTATGTGACTGAGGTAAGAAAGAGGGCTTCCTGGTCAGCTCAGCTTGTAAAGAATCTGCTTGCAATGCAGGAGACCCCAGTTTGATTCCTGAGTCAGCCAAAAAGTTCCCCTGGAGAAGGCATACACTACCCACTCCAGTATTCTTGGGCTTCCCTGGTGTCTCAGACGGTAATCTGCCTGCAATGTGGGAGATCTGGATTCAGTCCCTGGGTTGGGAAGATCCCCTGGAGGAAGGCATGACAACCAACTCCAGTATTCTTGCCTGGAGAATTCCCATGGCCAGAGGAGCCTTGCACGCTGCAGTCCATGGGGTCACAAAGTGTCGGATGCAACTGAGCAACTAAGCACAGCACACACACACACACACACACACACACACACACATAGGTAAGAAAGAAGTTGGTTAGGGAAGGCTTCATAAAGATGCCTGATCTGAGTCATAAAGAATTCATGGAAGTTAATCACCTGAAAAAGAGCAGGCCTGCACTAGGAAAAACAGGAATGAATTTGCAGAGACTAAGAGCAGAATGTTGTATAATAGAAAACGGAAAGCAATTTGACTTTCTTGAAGAATATATTATGACCCAGGGAGGGATGGGTGAAACCTAAGGCTGAAAAGTAAGCAGAGAGCTTTGTATGCTATGTTAAAAAGCTAGAGTACTTATGAAAATTATGAGAAGCCAGTTAAGGATTTCAAACACAGAAGTGGAATGATAAAATGTACAATTGAAATAGAGCATCCAGTTATTTTATTATTTTGGCTCACTAAGTAGTTTGCAATTGAGCTATTTCAAATCCTGAAAGATGATGCTGTGAAAGTGCTGCACTCAATATGCCAGCAAATTTGGAAAACTCAGCAGTGGCCACAGGACTGGAAAAGGTCAGTTTTCAATCCAATCCCAAAGAAAGGCAATGTCAAAGAATGTTCAAACTACCACACAATTGTACTCATCTCACATGCTAGTAAAGTAATGCTCAAAATTCTCCAGCCAGGCTTCAGCAATACATGAACCGTGAACTTCTAGATATTCAAGCTAGTTTCAGAAAAGGCAGAGGAAGCAGAGATCAAATTGCCAACATCTCCTGGATCCTTGAAAAAGCAAGACAGTTCCAGAAAAACATCTATTTCTGCTTTATTGACTATGCCAAAGCCTTTGACTGTGTGGATCACAATAAACTGTGAAAAATTCTTCAAGAGATGGGAATACCAGACCACCTGACCTGCCTCTTGAGAAACCTATATGCAGGTAAGGAGGCAACAGTTCGAACTGGACATGGAAGAACAGACTGGTTTCACATAGGAAAAGTAGTACGTTGAGGCTGTATATTGTCACCCTGCTTATTTAACTTATATGGAGAGTACATCGTGAGAAATGCTGGGCTGGAAGAAGCACAAACTGGAATCAAGATTGCCGGGAGAAATATCAATAACCTCAGCTTTGCAGATGACACCACCCTTATGGCAGAAAGTGAAGAGGAACTAAAAAGCCTCTTGATGAAAGTGAAAGAGGAGAGTGAAAAAGTTGGCATAAAGCTCAACACTCAGAAAACGAAGATCATGGCATCTGGTCCCATCACTTCATGGGAAATAGATGGGGGAACAGTGGAAACAGTGTCAGACTTTATTTTTGGGGGGGCTCCAAAATCACTGCAAATGGTGACTGCAGACATGAAATTAAAAGACACTTACTCCTTGGAAGAGAAGTTATGACCAACCTAGATAGCATATTCAAAAACAGAGACATTACTTTGCCAACAAAGGTCCGTCTAGTCAAGGCTATGGTTTTTCCAGTGGTCATGTATGGATGTGAGAGTTGGACTGTGAAGAAGGCTGAGTGCCGAAGAATTGATGCTTTTGAACTGCGGTGTTGGAGAAGACTCTTGAGAGCCCCTTGGACTGCAAGGAGATCCAACGAGTCCATTCTGAAGGAGATCAGCCCTGGGGTTTCTTTGGAAGGAATGATGCTAAAGCTGAAACTCCACTATTTTGGCCACCTCATGTGAAGTGTTGAGTCTGATGGAAAAGACTGATGCTGGGAGGGATTGGGGGCAGGAGGAGAAGGGAAGGACAGAGGACGAGATGGCTGGATGGCATCACTGACTCAATGGACGTGAGTCTGAGTAAACTCCGGGGGTTGGCGATAGACAGGGAGGCCTGGCGTGCTTTGAGTCATGGGGTCGCAAAGAGTCGGACACGACTAAGTGACTGAACTGAAATATTTTGCAGAAACTTACTTCCCTGACCAGGGATCAAACTGGGGCCCTTGGCAGTGAAAGCATTGAACTAACCACAGGACTGCCAGGGAATTCACATCTGTTCAGAATAGTCATCATGATCTCAAGGCTTGTTTCAAAATTTGCAAATATCAAGTGTCAATAAAAACTGACGATGAAACACTAATGAGTGTTGAATTCTCATGCTTTAGGTGTACTTCCTTTTTAGATTTTTTAATTTTCTGCTATTTTTAGTATATTGTTTCATTTAAATTTCCTACATGCTAAATTTGTGTTACTAAAGAAAAAGCACAATATATACAAAAAAATTAACATGTATTGTTTGTGTAAGAGACTGATTTTAGTGGAAAAAGACTAGATATAAAATGAATGACATTCAAGCAGCTATTGCATTTGTTCATGTGAAAGATGAAGAGAACCTAAAATAGGACAATGTAGTAGAGACAGAAAGCAACATAGGCTACCATTCCGAGTGTGGAATATGAAATTAAAATATTTGGAGTTTAAAGATCAGATTTACTGACTGCAGCGCACCAGGCACCCCCGTCCCTGGAATTCTCCAGGCAAGAACAATGGAGTGGGTTGCCATTTCCTTCTCTAATGCATGAAAGTGAAAAGTGAAAGTGAAGTCGCTCAGTTGTGTCCAACCCTCAGCGACCCCATGGACTGCAGCCTTCCAGGCTCCTCCATCCATGGGATTTTCCAGGCAAGAGTACTGGAGTGGGGTGCCATTGCCTTCTCCTGTTACTGTGTAACATGTGGTAAATCACTCAACTTCCCTAAGCCCCATTTTCCCCATAAGTGAAAAAGCAAAAATGATTACTGTACCATTTTTAAATGTAAATGAGATGTTCTTAAAGTTCTTGGCACATGACTGGCCTGTAGTTAATTCTCAAAATACATTGTTAGCTATTATTTTCATAATTTTCATAATATTTCAAAGGTAAAATTAGAAAAAAATGTTGAATTATTGCAATGGGGAGGGGTAAGGAGAGAAGGAAGCATAGGATATTACCTAAGTTTTCTACTTCAGTGATTTGCATGAATGGTGACTCCATTAATTGACAGAGGTAATTAGCCAGATTTGGGAAAAAGAATTCAGAAGGGAATTGATCCCATTTGGAAAATGCTGAGTTTGAGGATCCATGGATCATTGATGGGAAAATGTCCATAGGGAAGTTTAACATATCTGCCAGAATTGCAGAGAGAGGGCTGAGCTATACATGGGGAATTAGAACTTGTCAGGATATAGGATAAATATGAAAAACAGGGGGATTATAAAGTGATGAGAACAATAGATGCAAGATATAATTCTAAGAAAAATGAACACTGATGCCATGGACAAATGATGAAGTACTGACACACATACAGAAAATAAAATTGTCAGAAGGCAGAAGAAAAATCAGAAAACAATATCATCATTGAAGCCAAGAAAGCAGAACTATAAAAGGAGGGAATGAATGAGACAAAGTGTCAAATGAAGGAGAAATGTACTCAAATGAAAAGATGTCCTTTAAGCTTAGCAAACAGGAGGCCAGTGCTAAGAAGATGAAAGATGTGAGTAGTGAGCAGATATTGAAAAAGACTACATCACAATGTTTTGAGGGGTAAGTGGGAATTAAGGAAGTATAGACAGTAAATATAATTTTCCTATTTGAGGATATACAAGAAACAGTGTTTCAAAAATAAACATCAAAATTATTTTAGTCAGGTATAATTGCCTTCTCAAAGTTATCAAAAATATAGCCCTAAAACAGCTTCTTAAATGTATCTCAAAGATAGCTGAAAACTGTTCTAGAAATACATGTGCTTTAGCTCATTTAATTGCTACCAACAGGGACTTCTTCATCCTCTCCATTTTCCCAAATCCTACCTTAAAAACTAAATCATGGTTCATTCTCTCCTCCATGAGCCTATCTCATTCTACTCTAGCTCACAGTGACTTCCCTTTTCAAACTCAAAATGAAAATGATTCCTGTACTGCCTTGTATTTTAGATATTTATTTTCAAGGTTGTACAGTGTATGTGCTGTACTTAGTCACTCAGTCATGTCCAACTCTTTGTGACCCCATGGACTGTAGCCCAACAGGCTCTTCTGTTCTTGGGATTTTTCAAGCAAGAATACTGGAGTGTGTTGCCATTTCCTCTTCCAGGGGATCTTCCTGATCCAGGAATCAAACCTGCATCTCCTGTTTCTCCTGCTTTGCAGGCAGATTCTTTAAACTGTGTGCCATCAATGAAGTCCATACAATGTATAGGTCTAGATAATGCATTTTTAATTTTAAAACCAAACTTTGAATTACTCAGTTGTTAAATGAAGAAGTTAACACAGTCATTTATAAAGGCACAGTATGGTTAGAATTCTATCATTTTAAATAACATACATGTTTTAAATATACAAGCTTATGCTTAGAAAAAAATAGAAATTTATTTATCAAAATGCTAAAAAGGGTTAATTTTGAATAGGAGGAATGTAAAGTGATTCTTATTTCCATCACTGTATTTTTGTTTATTTTCTATCAGAAAATTTTAAAATTAGAAAAATTAACTATAGTACAAATAAAGTAATTATGCTACTGAGATGAAAATCTATAAATCCTTTATTTAAAAATTTATGGATGTGTAATTTGCTTTGCTAAACCAATATAAACAACTTAGCATTACAGGTGTGATGGAAATAGAACACTTTAATTAAAAATTATTTAGCAGATCTTAGATAATATATGATATGTTAAAGTTTCAAACAATTTTTTATGAAATTTGATTTCCATATTGTATGGAATCTAATTATGCTGAATCTAGGCTCTATTAAAATTTTTGTCTTAATATTTTATTTCTAGATACGTATTTTAATTAGAAATATCATTTGTTAAGATAGCCATTCATGTGTACAGAGATAATAGAGTAAAATGGCTATTAAAACCACATATGAAGTCAGATTCTTATCATTATATTATAACCTTTTCTGTCTTAAGTTATTTATTCACAGTTGAGAAAATAGAGTCTTATTCATATCTCCATATGCCTAAGGAAAATGAATGTGAAAAAGATAATTAAATGCATGTTTAAGGCCATGCATAACAACTTGAGTTTTCTGAGTTTGCAAACTACTTCTGAACAAAGACATTTTGGGTTTTATGCCAAAGACTCAACTGCTGCTGCTGCTGCTAAGTCGCTTCAGTCGTGTCCAACTCTGTGCGACGCCATAGATGGCAGCCCGCCAGGCTCCCCCATCCCTGGGATTCTCCAGGCAAGAACACTGCAGTGGGTTGCCATTTCCTTCTCCAATGCATGAAAATGAAAGGTGAAAGTGAAGTTGCTCAGTCGTGTCTGACTCTTAGCGACCCCATGGACTGCAGCCCACCAGGCTCATCCATCCATGGGATTTTCCAGGCAAGAGTACTGGAGTGGGGTGCCATCGCCTTCTCCAAAAGACTCAACAGTGGACAAGAAATGGGCTTTGGACAGGAAATGGACAGTGAACTTAAAATTGAGTTAGGCCAGTCTTTGTAAAATTTCAGACAGGCTAATTACCAGTTGCTTGAGCTTGAGTAAATAACTGAATTCTTTGAGACTCCCAATTAGTTTTAATTAAATTGAGTCTCTCAATTTAGTTTGCAATGTGAAGATGACACTAATAATATCTTATTCACTGGGTAACTGAGTGGATTAATTGAAACAATTGATGAAGGGTGTTAGCACTTATTAAGTGTCTGTTGTTTGCCAGTCACCTTTTATAAAGTTATCTCATTTCATTGTCAAAACAACCCTATGAGTTTGACATTATTGTTAGACATTTTTATGGATGACTATCCTAAGACTCAGAAATATTAGCAAGTTTTATGGAAGACCCAACAGCTAAAGATCACAAAGTCAAGTTTAGAACCCAGACTGCCTGATTTGGAAGCCAATCACCTTCCTGCTGCTCCAGTGTGCCTATCACAGAGAAGGTAGACAGAAACAGTTTTCTCCTGCTTTTTTTTTTGAGATGACTCACTATAGCTCTATCATTCTAAAATGGCTTTTACTTGCCACTGAAAGCAGTCTCAGCTTCCTTAATTCAATGCCATGAAAACCCCATGGTTTTAAGGAATTTGATTCCATGTGCTTACAAACTAGTCTAAGAAATACCTGACATAATTTAGTCCAAGAATTAGAAGTATATTTCAGAAACACAGGGGTCTCCCCATATAATCACAAGCTGGTCATATTGGGAACTTGCATGAAATATTAATAAGATATTTGTAATCAAGAACACATCAATTTCAGTATCCTGTGAGGGAAGAAATGTGATTGTAGAACAATTTTAAAGGCATTTTAGTTATAATATATTGGTAATAATTATCATTTATGTAGATCTATCATTTTTCAAATGCTTTTTGCAAACTCATCTCATTTGAGGTTCTGAAAAGCCCATCCTCTTCATTTTGAACATGAAGAGAGTGAGTTTCAGAGAGGATAAGTGACTTTTCAAGATCACAACAGATTTATATGAAAGCTTAAACTTCAACCATGGTCTAATTCCTACAACAGTTTTATTGTTGTTAGTGTCAATTTTTTTCATTATATTAATACTATTCAATACTACTTTATACTGTTGTTATTCAGGGCACAAAGTCATCACAAAATAAATAGGTTGTATACTTAGTGGTAAGAATCCTGAACTGGAAGTCAGGAGACTAACACTCATCACTTGATTCTTTTAAAACTGAACTGTATAACCTTGGGCAAACCACTTTCACATTCTGAATCTTATCTTCTTCTTCTAACATTTTATGATTCTGACACTACGTTAGGCTTGTCAATACTTTACACAATCCTTAGAATGCAAACTTTATTTCCACCAGCTACATTTAAAAATTCATTCACCTACAACTGAAAGGATTTTAAAGTTAACATTATTGCCTCAAGCAATACTCATTACTTCTCCTCAAGCTCCTGTAAAGAACACACAGCATAGGGTTCAAGAAGCAGGGCTGTTTTGCAGCTTGGCTTTAGTTAAGCAGTTAGTAAAAAATTATGTTTGCCTGCCATGCTAAGTCATTTCAGTAGTGTCTGAATCTGTGTGACAGCATGGACTGTAGCCCACTAGGCTCCTCTGTCCATGGGATTCTCCAGGAAAGAATACTGGAGTGGGTGCCATTTCTTCCTCAAGGGGATCTTCCCAACCCAGGCATCAAACCCACGTATCTTACATCTCCTGCATTGGCTGCTAAGTCACTTCAGTCATGTCCGACTCTGTGTGACCCCAGAGACAGCAGCCCACCCGGCTCCGCCATTCCCGGGACTCTCCAGGCAAAAACACTGGAATGGGTTGGCATTTCCTTCTCCACCTGCATTGGCAGGTGAGTTCTTTACCACTTGCGCCACCTGGGAAGCTATGGTTGCCTAGATTCTTGATTTGAAACAGTGATGTATAGGGGAAAGAGTACTTAAATTGGTTAAATTGGGTTTGGGCAAAAATTTTGGAAGCCTACAAGAATCCAGTTTGTCGGTTTGTTTGTTTTTAATCTATAAAATCATTACAATATCAATAATTTCTAGCTCATTGTATTGTTCAGATTAGATTAATTGATCAGTGTGGAACAGGACTTATTATCTACTTTATGCCGAACGCTGTACAATGAACATTTTTATACACAATGTCTTTGAATCCTCAATTAAAATCCTGTGAGTTCGACATCTTGATATCACAAATCAAGATCCTGAGGTTCAAGCATACAGATAGTACCTAAAAATCCAGATTTGGAAACCAAGTCTGACTCTAAAGTCTAATTATGTCACACTACATTTTGCTGTTCAGTGTGCCTAGCACTACTCCTGGTGCCTCTAGTCATTCCCAATTTTTCTTTTCCTTGAACTATCCTTTTATCTTTTCCTTCTTTCTTTTCCAATCCTTATTTTCAGAAGCTAATGTATCACGGGAATCTGATATATACATTCCCTAAGTGGTCTTATTGCCAAATGCAGACTTAAATTGAAAAAAGTAGGGAAATCCACTAGACCATTCAGGTATGACCTAAATCAAATCCCTTATGATTATACAGTGGAAGTGAGAAATAGATTTAAGGGCCTAGATCTGATAGATAGAGTGCCTGATGATCTATGGAATGAGGTTCGTGACATTGTACATGAGACAGGGATTAAGACCATCCCCATGGAAAAGAAATGCAAAAAAGCAAAATGGCTGTCTGGGGAGGACTTAAAATAGCTGTGAAAAGAAGAGAAGTGAAAAGCAAAGGAGAAAAGGAAAGATATAAGCATCTGAATGCAGAGTTCCAAAGAATAGCAAGAAGAGATAAGAAAGCCTTCTTTAGTGATCAATGCAAAGAAATAGAGAGGAAAACAACAGAATGGGAAAGACTAGAGATCTCTTCAAGAAAATTAGAGATACCAAGGAAATATATCATGAACAGATGGGCTCGATAAAGGACAGAAATGGTATGGACCTAACAAAAGCAGAAGATATTAAGAATAGATGGCAAGAATAAACAGAAGAACTGTGCAAAAAAGATCTTCATGACCCAGATAATCACGATGATGTGATCACTCACCTAGAGCCAAACATCCTGGAATGTGAAGTCAAGTGGGCCTTAGAAAGCATCACTATGAACAAAGCTAGTGGAGGTGATGGCATTCCAGTTGAGCTATTTCAAATCCTGAAAGATGATGCTGTGAAAGTGCTGCACTCAATATGCCAGCAAATTTGGAAAACTCAGCAGTGGCCACAGGACTGGAAAAGGTCAGTTTTCATTCCAATCCCAAAGAAAGACAATGCCAAAGAATGCTCAAACTACCACACAATTGCACTCATCTCACACGCTAGTAAAGTAATGCTCAAAATTCTCCAAGTGAGGCTTCAGCAGTATGTGAACCATGAACTTCATGATGTTCAAGCTGGTTTTAGAAAAGGCAGAGGAACCAGGGACCAAATTGCCAACATCCCCTGGATCATGGAAAAAGCAAGAGAGTTCCAGAAAAACATGTATTTCTGCTTCATTGACTATGTCAAAGCCTTTGTCTGTGTGGATCACAATAAACTGTGGAAAATTCTGAAAGAGATGGGAATACCAAACCACCTGATATGCCTCTTGAGAGGTTTGTATGCAGGTCAGGAAGTAACAGTTAGAACTGGACATGGAACAACAAACTGGTTCCAAATAGGAAAAGGAGTACGTCAAGGCTGTACATTGGCACCCTGCTTATTTAACTTATATGCAAAGTACATCATGAGAAATGCTGGGCTGGAAGAAGCACAAGCTGAAATCAAGATTGCCAGGAGAAATATCAGTGACCTCAGATATGCAGATGAAACCACCCTTATGGCAGAAAGTGAAGAGGAACTAAAAAGCCTCTTGATGAAAGTGAAAGTGGAGAGTGAAAAAGTTGGCTTAAAGCTCAACATTCAGAAAACGAAGATCATGGCATCCGGTCCCATCACTTCATGGGAAATAGATGGGGAAACAGTGGAAACAGTGTGTCAGACTTTATTTTGTTGGGCTCCAAAATCACTGCAGATGGTGACTGCAGCCATGGAATTAAAAGACGCTTACTTCTTGGAAGGAAAGTTATGACCAACCTAGATAGCATATTCAAAAGCAGAGACATTACTTTGCCAAAAAAGATTCATCTAGTCAAGGCTATGGTTTTTCCTGTGGTCATGTATGGATGTGAGAGTTGGACTGTGAAGAAGGCTGAACACCAAAGAATTGATGCTTTTGAACTGTGGTGTTGGAGAAGACTCTTAAGAGTCCCTTGGCCCACAAGGAGATCCAACCAGTCCATTCTGAACGAGATCAGCCCTGGGATTTCTTTGGAAGAAATGATGCTAAAGCTGAAACTCCAGTACTTTGGCCACCTCATGTGAAGAGTTGACTCATTGGAAAAGACTCTGATGCTGGGAGGGATTGGGGGCAGGAGGGGAAGAGGACGACAGAGGATGAGATGGCTGGATGACATCACTGACTCGATGGATGTGAATCTGGGTGAACTCCGGGAGTTGGTGATGGACAGGGAGGCCTGGCATGCTGGGATTCATGGGGTCGCAAAGAGTCGCACATGACTGAGCAACTGAACTGAACTGAACTGAATAGCTATTTGGTGGTCCATATTTGATATATATTTTTGTTTATCTCTAATATGTCTCATCAGCTTATTAGAAATTCATAACTATACTGAATGCATTATGTTCATTTTTATTATAAATTGATATAGAAAACATATTTGGTAACATACATTTATACCCTTCTCTTTCAAATTCATCTTGTAGCTTACCAAACTGCAGGACATTAGAATCATACTGTATTTTAAAAATTGCAAAGGCAAATTGAAAAAGGAACTCTGTGGAGAAAGTTCAAGTTGATTAAATACTTTTTGAATAGCTGCTGTTTTCAAAGTTTATTTGGTCTTTCATATACTGACAGTGGAAGTAGATGGAAGAGAGGCTTCTTTGTCTATGCTATTTGCATTTTTCCAACTGACCTGTTCAGAAAGAATTATGCACCATAGTTTTCAGAATGAACTTGTTGCCTGCCAACCTTATGAAATCTAGCAACAAAAATCATTTAAAGATCATCTATCTTAGCTTAATACATGAGCATGAGTCCAGAAAAGGGCAAAGATAATGGGGAAAATCTACATCGGTTTATTGGGTGTTGATTTGGACACCAGAGGAGAAATTTGATAAGAAGGTGATAAAAGTCAAGGAACTCTGAGCTTCAGAGCAAGAGCTGTGGGAGCCATAGATATGCCAGATGTGATGAAGTAGAGAGCAAGGAAAACTTGAGAGTTAATCAGATCTAACCACAGATCCTATCTTGGCCACTTGCTCTGAGATAATGAACTATCATATGTAAGGTGTCTAGCTCCTTGGAAGGAAAGTTATGACCAACTTTAGTATGCATACTAAAAAGCAGGGACATTACTTTGCCAATGAAGGTCCATCTAGTTATAGGTATGATTTTTCCAGTCATGTATGGATGTGAGAGTTGGACTATAAAGAAAGCTGAGCCCCGAAGAATTGATGCTTTTGAACTGTGGTGTTGGAGAAGACTCTTGAGAGTCCGTTGGGCTGTAAGGAGATCCAACCAGTCCATCCGAAAGGAGATCATTCCTGGGTGTTCATTGGAGGGACTGATGTTGAAGCTGAAACTCCAATACTTTGGCCACCTGATGTGAAGAGGTGACTCACTTGAAAAGACCCTGATCCTGGGAAAGATTGAGGGCAGGAGGAGAAGGGGACGACAGAGGATGAAATGGTTGGATGGCATCACCGACTTGATGGACATGGATTTGGGTGAACCCCGGGAGTTGGTGATGGACAGGGAAGCCTGGCGTGCTGCAGTTCATGGGGTTGCAAAGTGTTGGACATGACTGAGCGACTGAACTGAGCTGAACTGAGAACACTGCCTGACATAAAATAGGTGCTCATTAAGTTCTCTCTCTGGCCCTTGGTTCCACCATCTTTCAAATAATAGAGGCAGACTTTAGGAAACTTTAGGAATGATCATTTGTAAAAGGATATTGTAGAATTGTATTGTAGCATATCACATGATATCTAAGATTCATTATTTCTGAAATAGAAGCATATCCCAGATGTAACAATACAGCTCATAAAGGTTATAGGAAATACTACAGATCTGGGAATTAGATTGGTTAGCATAATATAAAAAGAAGAGCTAGAAAGCATTTTCAATAATTCAAGTAAAATATTTATCCAAGTTCAAAACAAAAAATTTATCATTAGAAGAAAATCTTTGTCTTCTTAGTTTTTCTTTTTAAATTAGGATTTAAATTTAAGTTATATTAACTCTATAACATTAGTGTTATATAGATCTAGATATCTCTGGAAATTCAACCTATATGGAGATCTTTCTGGACTATTAGATTCCTTTCGGCAAAGGGAAACCTTGAGGGGAACAAAAATGACTATTTGATGTTTCTGCCAAAGAAGAGAGAAAAAGTAAAGGCTTGGGGGGATGAATAGATTAAACTGTAGAAATGGTCATTTGTAGAAGGGCCAATTGTAGGCATATCAGAGAGAGGCAAATTAATGAATATATAAGTTGATGAAATTGAAGAAATCTTAGCATGAAAGCCATATTTTTTTTTTTTTGTATCTATGGTCTACTTTGTTTAAATTGGGAAAGCGTTTGGAAATGTAAAAAGAAAATGAAAACTAAGAAGCCAAATGGCACTAACTCATAATTAAGAAATGCTCAATTATCTATATAACCCAATACTTACTTCATATTGACAAGAACCAAATATCAAAATTTCAAATCTTACCAATAAAACAAATAGATAAAAAGATAAAGTTTAAAAATCCATGTAAGTACTTTCTTTGTGAATGTGTATGATAATGACATTTCACATGATTAAATTAATCAGTTAGATTTAATTAGAAAAGTAGCTGTATCTATACCTCAGTTAATACTGCAAATACCAGTTAACACAAAACTTTCTGATATAACAGTTATTTTGCTGAAAATAAATTAAAAGTATTTTTTAAATTTATTACCATGTATAAGAGTACTGGTTTTGTGGTCCACTTGGTAACACATCATTTGCATACATATCTTCTATTATTGAACTACTTTCCTTAAGGATAAATACAGGCATTACGTATCCTTGTAGTAAGGCCTTATGAAAAATGTGTGCTCAGTAACTCTCTAATGGCTGAATGAATGAGAATGATCATTCATCCTTATTCTTGAAAGCCATGGTTTTAGTTTTAACCCTCTGGCTACTACTGCCTCTTTTTCGTTTCCTGTTAGGCTTTTAGTTTTTTCAGCACTAGCACCCTCTCCTTGTGTCTCAAGCTCTGTTTCACTAGACTCAAGCACCTCATTGCTTTAGCTATGAAAACTATACTTCTTTCAGTGTGAAAAATGTAATTTCAAAACAGCAGGTTATGTGGGTAAATGAACTTTACTCTCCATACAGTGCATATTTACCTTACAATAAGTGCAGTGATCACTGCTCAGGGATAGGAGAGTTCAGGTGATTTGACTGAAGTACATCACAGAGTGGTTTTACTAAGTGTTATGAAGAGTATTATAAGGACAGGATGGTCAAAGACTTATTTTCCAGGGTAGAAAGGACCAACTAGTCCAGAATTTGTCTAAGTAACTGAGGCTTTTTCTCTTATTGGATTGACAGAGATAGATACAAGGCAAGACACATGTTCTTATCTGAACATGAGGCCAGAAAATGGAGAGGATTGACCTATCCCATACTTCCAATGTATGTTAACAGGACAAGTCTCTGTCAACGGGTCAAGCATCTCCCATGTCCATAGATGATTGTCAACTTGGGGATTTTTTTTTTTTTTTTTTGTGGATTTTTTTTTCTTTTGTCTTTTCTTTTTCTTTTTTTTTTTAATTGGAGGCTAATTACTTTACAACATCATATTGGTTTTGTCATACATCAACATGAATCCACCACGAGTGTACACGTTTCCCATTCTGAACCACCTTCCTCCCCATACCATCTCTCTGTGTCATCCCAGTGCACCAGCCCAGAGCAGCCTATATCATGCATTGAACCTGGACTGGCGATTCATTTCACATACGATATTATACATGTTTCAATGCCATCCTCACAAATCACCCAACCCTCACCCTCTCCCACAGAATCCAAAAGACTGTTCAATACATATGTGTCTATTTTGCTGTCTCGCATACAGGGTTATCTTTATCATCGTTCTAAATTCCATACATATGTGTTAGTATACTGGATTGGTGTTTTTCTTTCTGGCTTACTTCATTCTGTATAATAGGCTCCAGTTTCATCCACCTCATTAGAACTGATTCAAATGTATTCTTTTTAATGGCTGAGTAATACTCCATTGTGTATATGTACCACTGCTTTCTTATCCATTCATCTGCTGATGGACATCTAGGTTGCTTCCATGTCCTGGCTATTATAAACAGTGCTGCGATGAACATTGGGGTACACGTGTCTCTTTCCCTTCTGGTTTCCTCAGTGTGTATGCCCAGCAGTGGGATTGCTGGGTCGTATGGCAGTTCTATTTCCAGTTTTTTAAGGAATTTCCAAACTGTTCTCCATAGTGGCTGTACTAGTTTGCATTCCCACCAACAGTGTAAGAGGGTTCCCTTTTCTCCACACCCTCTCCAGCATTTATTGCTTGTAGACTTTTGGATAGCAGCCATTCTGACTGGTGTGAAATGGTACCTCATAGTGGTTTTGATTTGCATTTCTCTGACAATGACTGATGTTGAGCATCTTTTCATGTGTTTGTTAGCCATCTGTATGTCTTCTTTGGAGAAATGTGTGTTTAGTTCTTTGGCCCATTTTTTGATTCGGTGGTTTATTTTTTTGGAATTGAGCTGCAGGAGTTTCTTTTATATTTTTGAGATTAATTCTTTGTCAGTTTCTTCATTTGCTATTATTTTCTCCCATTCTGAAGGCTCTCTTTTCACCTTGCTTATAGTTTCCTTTGTTGTGCAGAAGCATTTAAGTTTAATTAGGTCCCATTTGTTTATTTTTGCTTTTATTTCCAATATTTTGGGAGGTGGGTCATAGAGGATCCTGCTGTGATTTATGTCAGAGAGTGTTTGCCTATGTTCTCCTCTAGTAGTTTTATAGTTTCTGGTCTTACATTTAGATCTTTAATCCATTTTGAGTTTATTTTTGTGTATGGTGTTAGAAACGCTTCTAGTTTCATTCTTTTACAAGTGATTGACCAGTTTTCCCAGCATCACTTGTTAAAGAGATTGTCTTTTCTCCATTGTATATTCTTGCCTCCTTTGTCAAAGATAAGATGTCCATAGGTGCATGGATTTATCTCTGGGCTTTCTATTTTGTTCTATTGATCTATATTTCTGTCTTTGTGCCAGTACCATACTGTCTAGATGACTGTGGCTTTATAGTAGAGCCTGAAGTCAGGCAAGTTGTTCCTCCAGTTCCATTCTTCTTTCTCAAAGATGGCTTTGGCTATTCGAAGTTTTTTTTTTTTTTTTTTTTTTTTTTTTTTTTTTTTTTTTGCATTTCCATACGAATTGTAAAATTATTTGTTCTAGCTCTGTGAAAAATACCATTGGTAGCTTGATAGGGATTGCATTGAATCTATACATTGCTTTGGATAGTATACTCATTTTCACTATATTGATTCTTCTGATCCATGAACACAGTATATTTCTCTGTCTATTATTGTCCTCTTTGATTTCTTTCACCAGTGTTTTATAGTTTTCTATATATATAGGTCTTCTGTTTCTTTAGGTAGATATATTCCTAAGTATTTTATTATTTTCGTTGCAATGGTGAATGGAAATTTTTCCTTAATTTCTCTTTCTATTTTCTCATTATTAGTGTATAGGAATGCAAGGGATTTCTGTGTGTTGATTTTATATCCTGTAACTTTATTCATTTTTTAGCTCTAGTAATTTTCTGGTGGAGTCTTTAGGGTTTTCTATGTAGAGGATCATGTCATCTGCAAATAGTGAGAGTTTTACTTCTTCTTTTCCAATTTGGATTCCTTTTATTTCTTTCTCTGCTGTGATTGCTGTGGCCAAACTTCCAAAACTATGTTGAATAGTAGTGGTGAGAGTGGGAACCCTTGTCTTGTTCCTGACTTTAGGGGAAATGCTTGCAATTTTTCACCATTGAGGATAATGTTAGTTGCGGGTTTGTCATATATAGCTTTTATCATGTTGAGGTATGTTCCTTCTATTCCTGCTTTCTGGAGGGTTTTTTTTTTTATCATAAATGGATGTTGAATTTTGTCAAAGGCTTTCTCTGCATCTATTGAGATAATCATATGGTTTTTATTTTCCAATTTGTTAATGTGATGAATTACATTGATTGATTTGTGAATATTGAAGAATCCTTGCATCCCTGGGATAAAGCCCACTTGGTTATGGTGTATGATCTTTTTAATGTGTTGTTGGATTCTGATTGCTAAAATTTTCTTAATGATTTTTGCATCTATGTTCATCAGTGATATTGGCCTGTAGTTTATTTATTTATTTATTTGTGGTGTCTTTGTCAGGTTTTGGTATTAGGGTGATGGTGACTTCATAGAATGAATTTGGAAGTTGACCTTCCTCTGCTATTTTCTGGAAGAGTTTGAGTAGGACAGGTGTTAGCTCTTCTCTCAATTTTTGGCAGAATTCAGCTGTGAAGCCGTCTCGTCTTGGACTTTTGTTTGCTGGACAGTTTCTGGTTACAGTTTCAATTTCTGTGCTTGTTATGGGTCTGTTAAGATTTTCTATTTCTTCCTGGTTCAGTTTTGGAAAGTTGTATTTTTCTAAGAATTTGTCCATTTCTTCCAAGGTATCCATTTTATTGGCATATAATTGCCCATAGTAGTCTCTTATGATCCTTTGTATTTCTGTGTTGTCTGTTGTGATCTTTATATTTTCATTTATAACTTTATTCATTTGATTTTTCTCCCTTTGTTTCTTGATGAGTCTGGCTAATGGTTTGTCAATTTTATTTATCCTCTCAAAGAACCAGCTTTCAGCTTTTCAACTTGGGTTTTCTAATACATTTTATAAGCCAGACCAATCTGAAGAAGAAAGAGAATGTCGACAACTCTATTAACAGGGTTCGGTTTTCATATGAGAGGGGATATGGAATTTTTCTCCAGGAAAAGCAAAATGCACCATTAAATTTAAAATTTCACATACAAGGACAGTTATGGTAGGGTTATAGTTAAGGCAGATTTGGCATATAGCTGGGAGGGATTGGGGGCAGGAGGAAAAGGGGATAACAGAGGATGAGATGGGTGGATGGCATCACCGTCTCGATGGACGTGAGTTTGAGTGAACTCTGGGAGTTGGTGATGGAAAGGGAGGCCTGGCGTGCTGCAGTTCATGGGGTTGCAAAGAGTTGGACATGACTGAGCGACTGAACTGAACTGAACTGATGGTAATATTTGTTAGATTGATTTTAGATAGGATTGTTCCCCCAAAATAAATCAGAGTAACAAATACATTTTGACTTTAGCAGATGAAAGAAAAGTGAGGGTGTATTTTATGAACGATTATGATTGTCTTCCCAGGGCCATGTCATATTGAGAAGCTCCTTTTGTTAAATACCCAAAAGCAGAATGTGGTTCTCTGGTATATGGACTACATTAAGATGAACTTCAAAAATATGATATTAAAAACCATACAAATATGAAGGGAAAGTTTGTTCACTAGAAATGTGGCACTGTTTTACTCTTGCAAGTTTTCCTGTTATTAATCCCTTACCTTATCTTTATATCCAATCTTCCACTTTATTACCCTATCCTATTATTGGCTCTACATTCCCAAGGTTTGTGTTTTGAAGAAAATAGCTACTGACTTTAAGATTGTTAAGAAGTGTTTTTTATTTTACCTGGTATAGCTGGAAAACTCTCAATAATTATAAATGAGCTAACAAAACATTACTTCTCTACTCATGGTGATGTTCATTTCCTTTACACAAAAAGGTAAAATAATTAATGAAATTTTGTTAACAATCACCAACTAGTATGGAAATGTTTTATAGTAATTTTGGCATTCCAGCATCCTGATATAAGGCTGCTTAGCAACAATATGAAAGAAAACTAGCCAAAACAAAACCGCAGTCTCCAAGGATGCTTCCTGCATGCAACTTAGAAAGATTTTTTTCTGTCATAATAAGAACCAAAGAAAAAACATACCAATTCAAGAACTATCTGGTTTATTTTCATCTATTTCTAGGAAGTAGGTGGTGTATTTGCTTTCAGTGCGTGTGCAAGAAGTGCATTCCTTAAAGACGTGTATGTGTTTATGTGTATGCATGTTTGTGTAATACACTCTCAATTTTGGGAAGGGATATGTAGTTTCTGAGTTTTCAGGGTAGCTCTACCACATTATAATTTGGATGTTAGCTACATTTGATATCCCACGGCTTTCTCCATCTGTCCTGTTTTCGCATTTTTATAACTTTGACTTTCAGTATTGAGGGGAAAGTGATAAAATGAGTTCTATCTGTGATGGCCATGTCATCTCAATATTTTGGTGACAGTTTTTATGAATATACAAGCACATTTTAACTAGAGTTCTCAATATCTGTTTGCTACAATTCACTATGGAAAAAGTTTTTCTATTGAGGACAAGAATACATTTTTCTTACCTCATTTATAAGAAATGTCACATTGATATGCTCCTTGTGCTAAAATACCTAAAAGCAGTATGTGGTTCTCTGGTATATGGACGCTGTTAAGACCAATGTGTTAAAATTTCCCACTTATAATTTTAAGTGCAACTCATGGATGGAAAATGTAACAAGAATCAAACTAACTGAGTTAAATACTTTAAAATATTTCTAAGATTAATGAATAAAAATGATATAATATCATTTTTTTGGAAATAGTTTCTGGAAGCTACTGTTTGAAAGGTTATATGATCTAGTCCTTTATTGAGACTTTGCATTTTACAAGGATTATAGTAGTTTAATGTTAAGAAACAAGAAAGATATTGAAGAAAGTGTACCATCCAGGCTTCTTTCATTTTTAATAAAATCACAGTTAACATTCTTTCATTTTATCATATTCTTTCTGCTCCTAAAGGTATGTTTTCTAACATTATCTCCACAATTACACTTCTACTTCACTGACAATGGGTTAATTACTTTTGTTGTTCTCACAGAAGTGTCTTAACCAAAGGAAGTGCTTAACATAATTCTGGTAAGTCGTTCAGTTTAATGGAAGTACCAAAGTTCAACATAAAGTCAAGGAACAAGAAGTAGTAGGTATGACAAAAATTTTGGGTGCATGGAGTAGTAGAAGATAAGGATGAGCAAGTATATCTGATTAAACATATAAAATCTTTGAAAAATAGAGTAATTAAGGTTTTATCCGATATACAACATCTGCTTTATTGACTATGCCAAAGTCTTTGACTGCGTGGACCACAACAAACTCTGGAAAATTCTTAAGAAGGTAGGAATACCTGACCACCTGACCTGCCTTGAGATATCTATATGCAGGTCAGGAAGCAACAGTTAGAACTGGACATGGAACAGACTGGTTCTAAATAGGAAAAGGAGTATGTCAAGGCTGTATATTGTCACCCTTTTTATTTAGCTTATATGCAGAGTACATCATGAGAAATGCTGGGCTGGATGAAGCCCAAGCTGGAATTAAGATTGCTGGGAGGAATATCAATAACCTCAGATATGCAGATGACACCACCTTTATGGCAGAAAGTGAAGAAGAACTAAAGAGACTTTTGATGAAAGTGAAAGAGGAGTGTGAAAAAGTTGGCTTAAAACTCAACATTCAGAAATCTAAGATCATGGCATCTGCTCCCATCACTTCATGGCAAATAGATGGGGAAACTGTGGAAAAGGGGCAGACCTTATTTTTTGGGGGGGCTCCAAAACCACTGCACATGGTGACTTCAGCCATGAAATTAAAAGATGCTTGCTTCTTGGAAGAAAAATTATGACCAATCTAAAGAGCATATTAAAAAGCAGAGACATTACTTTGCCAAAAAATGTCCGTCTAGTCAAGGCTTTAGATTTCCCAGTAGTCATGTATGAATGTGCGAGTTGGACTATAAAGAAAACTGAGTGCTGAAGAATTGATTCTTTTGAATGATGGTGTTGGAGAGGACCCTTGAGAGTCCCTTGGACTGCAAGGAGATCCAACCACTCCATCCTAAATGAAATCAGTCCTCAATATTCATTGGAAGGACTGATGCTGAAGGTGAAGCTCCAATACTTTGGCCACCTGATGCGAAGAACTGACTCACTAGAAAAGGCCCTGATGCTGGGAAAGACTGAAGGCAGAAGGAGAAGGGGAGGGCAGAGGATGAGATTGTTGGATGGCATCACCGACTCAATGGACATTTGTTTGAGTAAACTCCGATTGTTGATGGTGTACAGGGAGGCCTGGTGTGCTGCGAGTCCATGGGGTCACAAAGGTTTGGACACGACTGAGTGACTGAACTGAACTGAAAGGGGACTTTTTTCACTTCACTTGATCAAATCCGTAGTTTAGGAAAGTGTTTTGGGTACAGGGTAAAAAATAACTTGGACCAATGAAAGTAGGAAGCAGGCCAAACTATTAGTAGTGGAACCAGTAACTCTTGATGAAAACCTGAATAAGTAAGTGGAAGGGTTTTTAAAATATCCAAGGTATTTTAGAGGCAAGATCAACAATATGTGGTTGCTATTTGGGTGTGACTCTAAAAACTGTTGATGACTTTACGATTCTTCCTGAAATGGGTTAAGTAAATATGCTTGCTCACTTCCAATTTCAAGGAATTTGAAATGAACAACTAATGCACGTAAGATACTCTACTAGTGATACACACAGACACACACACACCCTTCTAATTATTACAATAAAACATTTTAATTTTTTTCTTAAAAAAAACTGTATATTCAGGGATTTTCTGCACCAGAAAAACTGAAATTTTTTTTTTAACATAGATTCCATTAAACTTGCTGGGCAAAAGACTTTTTACACTAATAAAAAACAAGAGATAACCTTGACTGTTCCACATATCTACCCCTTAAAACCCCATCCCTCACCATAACCACTATCATTCTCTACATTTCTTTGCTCATAGTAGAAGCTTGAGAAATATTTAATTAATCTCATTTGAGCTTGTTGTAAACTCCATTATGTGTAGCATGTTCTAAGAAAAACAGTAGTTTAGTAAATGGTATCATATTAACAATGTTCAAAGAATTTGAGTACAATAAAATGCACAAAACTAAAATTTCAGTTGAATATGAGTCACTTCAATCTACTTCACTGCTTTGAATCAGTTATCTCACAATATTAGTGACCAGGGATGCCAATATAGAGAGTTCTAGTTAACACAACACAGATAATGAGTTATAACAACAAACTGCAAGATATTAATGTACTAAAAATTATTTTATGATCCCTGATGATGTTAATGAAATTGGTAGACCCTACTGACAACAAACACTTCAAAAAATATCAAAAGATATGTTATTGCAATGCAGAAACAACTTTATTTATAGGTATTTCACTTATATAGATTTGCACATACTTTATGCACTGAAAAATACATCAAATACAACCAGTGTTAGTAATTACATGTATTCCAGTTTAAAGATGCTCTATAATAGTCATTCCAACATATTTACACAAAAACCTGTTTATTCCTTTTTAAAACCTACAGCTACAAATAACAAAGCCAAAACAAAATTTTAAGAATGACTGTTTACGATGGCTCTTGTACTTTTAATCCTCACAATTTTAATGTTACTTTACACAGCCTGTCTACAATGGTAGTTCTTAATACTGCTGCTGCTGCTGCTGCTAAGTCACTTCAGTCGTGTCTGACTCTGCAACCCCATAGATTGCAGCCCATCAGGCTCCCCCATCCCTGGGATTCTCCAGGCAAGAACACTGGAATGGGTTGCCATTTCCTTCTCCAATGCATAAAAGTGAAAAGTGAAAGTGAAGTTGCAACCCCATGGACTGCAGCCCACCAGGATCCTCCGTCCATGGGATTTTCCAGGCAAGAGTACTGGAGTTGGGTGCCATCGCCTTCTCCAGTTCTTAATACTGCTGCTGCTGCTGCTAAGTCGCTTCAGTCGTGTCCGACTCTGTGTGACCCCAGAGACGGCAGCCCATCAGGCTTCCCCGTCCCTGGGATTCTCCAGGCAAGAACACTGGAGTGGGTTGCCATTTCCTTCTCCAATGCATGAAAGTGAAAAGTGAAAGTGAAGTCGCTCAGTTGTGTCCAACCCTCAGTGACCCCATGGACTGCAGCCTTCCAGGCTCCTCCATCCATGGGATTTTCCAGGCAAGAGTACTGGAGTGGGGTGCCATTGCCTTCTCTGGTTCTTAATACTAACTCCATTCAAAAGCAGAAATGATAATTACACACATTACCCAGTCTAAAAACTGAACCTATTCTCACAGATATTTCCAAAATGTATGTCAATTAATAGTCTGCACTGAGCTGTTTATAAAGTATATGTGTGTATACACATTCATAAATAATTATGTATGCATGTATATGATTATGGCAAATCCATATCTTAGCCTATATAAACCCATAAAGTGGCAGATTTATGAAACTGAAAATATGACATTGTATAGAGCACTGAGTCATTTATGTCTTTTTTTTTTGTCTCAGAGATATTAAAAGTAAATAAGGTGTTAATTCAAATAAAGATGATTATTTTAATTGTTTGGTATATATTTTAGTTATGCCAATCGAGTAAAAGTTGACCATTACTGAAGGCAAATTTATCTTAGCTTTTTTTGTGTGTGCAAAAGAAGTATAATCTGCATAGGTACTTAGGAAAAAGTTTAATTTTTCATGTATAATTTAATGTTACTGGATCTGTGAGCCTTCAGAAAACAAGGAAACTTTATGAAGAGATGCATCACAGTTACAATAGAGGCAAAGCAATTTGGAAGTAAAAAAAAAACAAAACACATAAGCATGTATTCAAAATGCACTGGATATGACAGGAGTTTTATTAAATAAAAGGTGCTGTGTAGGATGATATAAGGGATAAAGGATAATTAAAGTTTGGAAGTGAGGCATGAGTTTATAAGAAGAGAGAATAACATTGCCAATGTAGATGCATGATCTTTGAACAAGCTGTCTTTATGCTTATATTACTTTTTTTTCTGCTAAAAATTTGACAAACACATAAACACAAACGTGTGTACTTATTATGCATACAGTAATCCATTTTATTCCCACTGTATTAGAATTACATAAACATCAAATTAAAATGAACTTTCTTCTAGACTCACAAATAGGTCTCTCAGTTTTAAGAGTTCGATATGACTTTCTTTCAAGTTCCACACCTAAAAAGACTTCATTGTATGTACCTCATCGTTTCTACAATTTGCATGCATTTTGAAATAAATGTGTGTATAGTCTTGGAACCAACTAAAATGTATGTACATAAAACAGAATTGTAGCACTGTGTAGAGTTTTGTTGTTAAATGTTATCAATTGCTCTAGATTTGGATAATGATAACTTCATATAGCATGTCACTTTTTGTCCTATTTAAAATGTTAAATGTTATCAATTGCTCTAGATAAATGTTAAATGAAGTAAAATAAATAAAATGTTAAATGTTATCAATTTGTTGTTAAATGTTATCAATTTCTTTAGATTCATATAATGATAACTTCATATAGCATGTCCCTTTTTGTCCTATTTAAAAGGAAAAAATAATATTTTGTAGCACTAAAGTCTGGATCTTTATAGAGTCAAACAGTTTTATCAGATAGACAAAATATACCCGTGTTCAATGAAAAACTGCATTTTGGCTCCAGATATTTTGGCAACACATAGATAAAGCTATGATACCTATCTGGAAGAGAAATCAGCACCTTCTCTTGAATAACTATATTTATGTGAAAAAAAAAGGTAAGTATTCAATCTGAACATCATAAATAATGTATATAATTATCTACAAGAAAGGCACCCAATACATAGTTTTGAATGAATGATCAAATAAAATTAATAATAAGATAAATTAAAAAATAATAATAAGATAGTATCTCATTTAAGAGTTCATAAATTAGTTTTCCAGAGTCCATGCAATTTCATTTTTGTGTGTTTTTTTCTCAGCTTGAATATGAGACTTGTGTGTATGTGTGAGGTTGTGTTAAATTACTTCAAGGCTGTGATACTGAACAACTATTTAAGCTCTATATTTGTATTACTAGAAACTTTTTGTTTAAGGTGATAGCATTTATGAGCAATTTTGTTTAGTTTTAAATTATTATTGTAATAAAGATCTGCATTGGTTTTGAAACTGAGGTTAGAACTGATATGTAATAAGACAAATAAATATATTTTAATGCTTATTATTGGATTTCTGAAAAAGTTTTTCACCAGTATTGTATATTCATTTACTTCTAACAACAACCAAATAGAGTAAAAGTGGTATTATTCAAAATTTCTCTAAGTATCTAATGAAACCATTATTTTGCTATCTAATGTGCTTTATCAAGTATTAAGATAAAACAATGAAAATGCTTTAAAAGTGTATTTCAAAGAGAACAACATTTTATGAAATAAATCAATGAGTAATTAATAAATATAAGGCTCTAAGACAAGGGATAAAAGTGCAAGTATTTCTAGAATACCCATTGAGATACTTCATTTTCATTATTATGTCAATTTGACTATCTGAAACCAAATAGAATGTGACTTTTTTTTACTTCACAAAAACACTTACTCCTAATTGGGTAGTACAGTGTATGTGTAGATTATTAAATATAATTAATCACTTATAAAGGGACAGTTAATTTTAACTGAGAATATCTAGAATATGAAAAAGGCAAGAGTTGGTTATGAGATTTTTTGGAAATAATTATATAACTTGGTTGTTCATTCTAAGGGAACTTATGGAAGGTAATTAGATGGTATTCTTTTTATCGAAAAAGCTTTTTCATTGACTTGATATTCTCACCGAGGGGAGATTAGCCTCACAGTTGAGATATAAAGCATGCCTCTTTATTATATCTTCAACTAGTCAGACTCTGCTATTTAATAAATACGTCTAATCATACATCAATAAAAATAAACAATATGCATAATAATTGAGTAAATTACCACTATTTATAAAAAATCCTGCATGTATAGTTTATCATAAAAAAAGAACATGTTTCAGTGCCATTCTCCCAAATCATCCCACCCTCTCACCCAGAAGGATGGTAAGGGGAGGGGGGAGGGAGGAGGGAGGAGGGTTCAGGATGGGGAACACGTGTATACCTGTGGCAGATTCATGTTGATATATGGCAAAACCAATATAATACTGTAAAGTTAAAAAATAAAATAAAATAATAACAGGATGTAAAAAAAGGAAAAAAAAATAGAATACTTCTTTAATTTTAAAGTGTACCACTTTTAAAGCTTAAACAGAATTACCAACTGAATTATTAAAAAAAACTTACTGGAATAGCTTGAAATAAAAACAAATAGTTTAAAAATTCTTCATGTAAGATATATCTAAGATTTACTAAATTTTTCTACAACAAATAAGTATTATATGTCCAATAAAAATAAAGGCATATGACTATGCTACAATTTTAAAGTCTGCTCCTAATTCAAATACCATATAAGGCCACAGGTGTTATAATATGAACATCCATAATGCATGAAAAAAACACACTGCACAGTAGTTCTTTTGAAAAATAATTACATACAACACATACAGCTCCATAATATCATGAGACCTTTGGGTATGCTAGAAATCTAAATATTTAAAGTACATAAACTAAGGAAAATCTAAGAAACATGCCTATTACACAAAAGCACCTACAGGAAACATTTACAGAGTATTGCCCAAGTTCATATAAGATTACAACAATCTGCTTGTCCTAAGCACTTCAGTTGAGATGAAGTTTCATATCACACCTAACTAGAAGCACAATTACAAAATCTAATTAATTGTGACTAATGCAGGTGACAAAATTGTAATGTGAGGCAGTATTAATTTGTGTTAAAATTAGATTAGCAAATATTGTACAAAATAATGACTGATTGAATCTAAATTCAACTTAAAAATTATTCTAAACTGTAAATTTCCTCATTGACAACGTCAACAGGATGTTCAGCAGAGAAAACAAAATTATACATAAAAGATTAACTAACAGAGTTTTGCCAAGAAAATGCACTGGTCATAGCAAACACCCTCTTCCAACAACACAAGAGAAGACTCTACACATGGACATCACCAGATGGTTAACACCGAAATCAGATTGATTATATTCTTTGCAGCCAAAGATGGAGAAGCTCTATGCAGTCAACAAAAACAAGATGAGGAGCTCACTGTGGCTCAGATCATGAACTCCTTATTGCCAAATTCAGACTTAAATTGAAGAAAGTAGGGAAAACCACTAGACCATTCAGGTATGACCAAAATCAAATCCCTTATGATTATACGGTGGAAGTGAGACATAGACTTAAGGGACTAGATCTGATAGAGTGCCTGATGAACTATGGAATGAGGTTTGTGACATTGTACACGAGACAGGGATCAAAACCATACCCATGGAAAAGAAATGCAAAAAAGCAAAATGGCTGTCTGGGGAGGACTTACAAATAGCTTTGAAAAGAAGAGAAGTGAAAAGCAAAGGAGAAAAGGAAAGATATAAACATGTGAATGCAGAGTTTCAAAGAATAGCGAGAAGAGATAAGGAAGCCTTCCTCAGCGATCAATGCAAAGAAATAGACTAAAACAACACAATGGGAAAGACTAGAGATCTCTTCAAGAAAATTAGAGATACCAAAGGAACATTTCATGCAAAGATGGGCTCTATAAAGGACAGAAATGGCATGGACCTAACAGAAGCAGAAGATACTAAGAAGAGATGGCAAGAATACACAGAAGAACTCTACAAAAAAGATCTTCACAACCAAGATAATCACGATGGTGTGATCACTGACCTAGAGCCAGACATCCTGGAATGTGAAGTCAAGTGGGCCTTAGAAAGCATCATTACAAACAAAGCTACTGGAGGTGACGGCATTCCAGTTGAGCTATTTCAAATCCTGAAAGATGATGCTGTGAAAGTGCTGCACTCAATATGCCAACAAATTTGGAAAACTCAGCAGTGGCCACAGGACTGGAAAAGGTCAGTTTTCATTCCAATCCCAAAGAAAGGCAATGCCAAAGAATGCTCAAACTACTGCACAATTGCACTCATCTCACACACTAGTAAAGTAATGCTCAAAATTCTCCAAGCCAGACTTCAGCAATACATGAACCGTGAACTTCCAGATGCTCAAGCTGGTTTTAGAAAAGGCAGAGGAACCAGAGATCAAATTTCCAACATCTGCTGGATCATGGAAAAAGCAAGAGAGTTCCAGAAAAACATCTATTTCTGCTTTATTGACTATGCCAAAGCCTTTGACTGTGTGGATCACAATAGACTGTGCAAAATCCTGAAAACGATGGGAATACCAGACCACCTGACCTGCCTCTTGAGAAACCTGTATGCAGGTCAGGAAGCAACAGCTAGAACTGGATATGCAACAACAGACTGGTTCCAAATAGGAAAAGGAGCATGTCAAGGCTGTATATTGTCACCCTGCTTATTTAACTTATATGCAGAGTACATCATGAGAAGCGCTTGGCTGGAAGAAGCACAAGCTGGAATCAAGATTGCCAGGAGAAATATTAATAACCTCAGATATGCAGATGATACCACCCTTATGGCAGAAAGTGAAGAGGAACTAAAAAGCCTCTTGATGAAAGTGAA
This sequence comes from Bubalus kerabau, assembly GCF_029407905.1. Taxonomy (NCBI): domain Eukaryota; kingdom Metazoa; phylum Chordata; class Mammalia; order Artiodactyla; family Bovidae; genus Bubalus; species Bubalus kerabau. The sequence goes on along the minus strand of NC_073647.1, from coordinate 52,535,214 downwards.
AGAGGAGAGTGAAAAAGTTGGCTTAAAGCTCAACATTCAGAAAACGAAGATCATGGCATTTGGTCCCCTCACTTTATGGGAAATAGATGGGGAAACAGTGCAAACAGTGTCAGACTTTATTTTGTTGGGCTCCAAAATCACTGCAGATGGTGACTGCAGCCATGAAATGAAAAGACGCTTACTCCTTGGAAGGAAAGTTATGACCAACCTAGATAGCATATTGAAAAGCAGAGACATTACTTTGCCAACAAAGGTCCATCTAGTCAAGGCTATTGTTTTTCCTTTGGTCATGTATGGATGTGGGAGTTGAACTGTGAAGAAAGCTGACTGCCAAAGAATTGATGCTTTCTGGGATTTCTTTGGAAGGAATGATGCTAAAGCTGAAACTCCAGTACTTTGGCCACCTCATGCAAAGTGTTGACCCATTGAAAAAGACTTTGATGATGGGTGGGATTGGGGGTAGGAGGAGAGGGGGATGACAGAGGATGAGATGGCTGAATGGCATCACTGACTCGATGCACATGAGTCTGAGTGAACTCCGGGAGTTGGTGATGGACAGGGAGGCCTCTCGTGCTGTGATTCATGGTGTCACAAAGATTCAGACACGACTGAGTGACTGAACTGAACTGAATGGATAGAATGAAAATTTTTTATAAGATTTTCAATTTAAGTCATCGAAAATAAAAGTAACTTAAAAATATATAATGGCAAAACTATTCTACTTGTAAAAATAAACTTTTATATTTAATGAAAAATGAGGAATTGCATTTAGCAATATTATTTTTCAGTTTATGTTCTGTGGATTTTAATCAAAAGAAAGTAATAGTCCTTTGAGTGCTTCCAGGTGTGAAATCATACAGCATATTCTAGTTAATCAATTAGATAGTCCATAAAAGTTTATTTGATGACTAGTCTTAAGATTTGGTTTCCTTCAGTTTTCTGTATTCACTGGCTAGAATATGAACCAAAGAGACCATCAAGGACACTTCATTGAGAATATTCTAGGAGTCCATTAATTGCAGCACAATTGATGGGGAAATATCTGAGATCTTGTAAGGCAAACATGTAAGAACACCAATGATTAAATTAAAAGTGTCAGCAAAGCAACTGACAAAGAAGGAATCAACTAGAAAAATACATATTTTTGTTCTCTCTGGCTGTTGTGAAAAATGAGATTCAGTGATGTCCATACTGTTCTCAAAGGGTAATATTATTTCTTCAAGCATAAGCAAAGGACAGACCAAGGGTAGTTAATAATCAAAAGCAGGATCCATTTTCATCAATGGCCGAATTTTAAATACTGTTAAATCTCGATCATCATTAGTTTATATGGGTAAATATTTAGCCACAAAGAGCAGGAAAGACATCATTTCAGAAGTTCTTTTCTCACAGAAATAGTATTATGTGAGATGGGATCACTAGCAGCTTTCAAAATAATTTCTATTTTCATCTTTTACAAAGATGACACCCAAACAAATATTGAGGAATTTTGTTAAGGGATTCTAAATAACTGTTTCATACTGTTCATGGGATTCTCATGGCAAGAATAGTGAAGTGGTTTGCCATTCCCTTCTCCAGTGGAACACATTCTGTCAGACCTCTCCACCCCATATGCTACTGGATATCAGTGGAGAAATAACTCCAGAAAGAATGAAGGGATGGAGCCAAAGCAAAAACAATACCCAGTTGTGGATGTGACTGGTGATAGAAGCAAGGTCTGATGCTGTAAAGAGCAATATTGCATAGGAACCTGGAATGTCAGGTCCTTGAACCAAGGCAAATTGGAAGTGGTCAAACAAGAGATGGCAAGAGTGAATGTCAACATTCTAGGAATCAGCGAACTAAAATGGACTAGAATGGGTGAATTTAACTCAGATGACTATTATATCTACTACTGCAGGCAGGAATCCCTCAGAAGAAATGGAGTAGCCATCATGGTCAACAAAAGAGATTGAAATGCAGTACTTGGATGCAACCTCAAAAACGACAGAATGATCTCTGTTCATTTCCAAGGCAAACCATTCAGTATCACAGTAATCCAAGCCTATGCCCCAACCAGTAATGCTGAAGAAGCTGAAATTGAATGGTTCTATGAAGACCTACAAGACCTTTTAGAACTAACACCCAAAAAAGGTGTCCTTTTTCATTATAGGGGACTGGAATGAAAAGTAGGAAGTTAAGAAACACCTGGAGTAACAGGCAAATTTGGCCTTGGAATACAGAATGAAGCAGGGCAAAGACTAATAGAGGTTTGTCAAGAAAATGCACTGGTCATAGCAAGCACCCTCTTCCAATAACACAAGAGAAGACTCTACACATGGACATCACCAGATGGTCAACACTGAAATCAGATTGGTGATGGACAGGGAGGCCTGGCGTGCTGTGATTCATGGGGTTGCAAAGAGTGGGACACGACTGAGCGACTGAACTGAACTGAAATAACTGTTTCAAGACATTTTCATCTTCATATATACAAAGGAGTAATTAGGAGTTTTCCTTATTACAGTCATAAAGGAAATGTTCACAGAAGTAGAAGAAAAATGAAGTGTTCTCTAGTTCACAGAATGTGTCCATGAAACTAATATTTAAAATGCTCTTTTATAATAATTATATGTACAAATGGTCATGAAGCCCCAGTAGTTGATCATGAGACATGTGAAGTATTAATTCATTTTCTTGGGTTTCATCACTTTACTTACAATTAAACTGAGGCTATGGATTTTGGAAACTCCTACTCTTAGTACACCATCTTGGTACCTGCAGGGCCTTGACTCTAAGGGTATAATGAGTTGGCTCAATTTTGACATTCCTTGAAATGATTTGAATTAAACTCAAATATTTAATTTAAGAAGTGGGAGAGGAATTATAAGATTATTCTATATGAATAACTTTCACAAAGGTAAATTTTAATTTTAAGTATTTTTCTACAATAGTTGTTTATAAGTATTGCAATACAATATTGTAATTTACGTGACACTTCTCATTACCAGTAAGAGCTACAATCACAATCTTTTTCATTAACTAAGTTATATTTAAAACACCAAATAGCAAGTATGTTCAAGGAATTTGATATTAATGGAGGTACCAGAGATTTGTACTGAGTAAATGCAAATGCTAACTTTTAACAGAAATCTTAAAAAAAAATACTGCCTATATGTCAGATATATAAGAATTACACTAATTTTAAATGCTAAATAAAACATAAACCACTTGTAAATACCTTTACACCAAAGAACACTTCAAATACTTCACTAATTTAATGTACATACATGATAGACCAAATTCTATTCTCACTTTGCAAGGTAAGATGATACACAATGAAGCATTTGAATGAGAAGCCAGGAAACATCTGTTATGTAATAATTTTAAGGGTCCTTTATACTCCCTTTTTGTCACACAAAATCGTGTGTTTCTTTAACTTTTATTAGTATGGTTAGTAAATCATAAGCAGCTTAAAAAATACAATATAAAATTGAGACACATCATTCCTTCCTCAGTAAATATGTACACCCAGTTTGAAGCATTCAGTCATTTGTATAGGAAATTGGTTGATCAACATATTGTGGAGAATATGTTTAAAGGCAAATTACTCAAAGCAATGGAATGTATTCAGAAAATTAATGCCAGAGAAATAATGCAGATCTATCTAGCTGTGACTATAGTGTTGTATATTTTCCTTTGTAGTTTCAAAATTAAGTTTAAAATCTTTCAAAATATGGTATTTAAATCCTTGTCTCTACTCTCATATGACGGGAATTATGTTTCATTACATAAGAAATACCAGCATGTTTTTTACAAAATGTCAGGGAGTATAAAGAACTGACATTCTTGAGAGGTAAAAATAGAAAACAAACAAACAAACTTATTTTTCAGTATTTATAGAAAAAGAAACATAATTACAGCAAAAATAAATTTTTAATGAATAAAGTAGTGAAACAACATGATTATAGTCAACATAAAAACCTATTAAAATTTGTTTATATAATCTAACTTTTAAGCAGAGAGATGGATATTTATACTTATTTTCTCAACAACACTGTATTAGTGAATATTTTTCAAAAAATCAACTAGAGTGTTTTTGCTTGTTGCTGTTTGGAGTATTAAAGACAATCTCTTTCCCTGGATACCTTTCAGAGTGTAGCTTGGATAATTCAGCTTCACTTCCAAACTCCTGGAAATGATGTTTAAAATCTTCAGCAATAGAACCAGGCAAGTAATTCCATGTTTCATGATTGATATATTAATCATCAGTTTGTACATCAAGGCACATTATATTACATCACAATTGTTGACATTCAGAGCAAGCAAATGGAGAAACAGCATGATAAAACTTTTTTTTATCACACTGCACTATTTTTTCCACAAATTTAAAATTTTGATTGCAAATTATAGCCAAAATAATATGAGGTTCAGTGGGGCATAATCTTTAATGTGGTTTTTGTTTTGCTTGCCTTTATAGTGGGAAATCCAGACTACAAGATTAATGATCTTAGCCAAATTTTGAAATCACAAATCATAGATTTTTTTGGAAGGGGAATGGAATTATGTTGTTCCTAGAAAGTTATATCTCACTGTAGATTTCAATAGTTGATGTCCTGGAATCAGTCTAGGACAAGAAAAATAACATGATATCAAAATCAGGTGGCTGTGTTCTGGAAGTCTTAGTTGCCAATCATGCTATGTGGCTAAAGTTCATATTGCTAAAATACAGATACACAAGATCAAGGTTATGGAATTTAACAGTGGTGAATACCAATCTTATTCCAAGCTAATTCAGACTCCTCTTACATTTCAAATCCATTTATAATACCTACATTCATGTAACCATGAATTGTTTCTTTTTGAAATGAAGTATCTTAAATACATGGCTAAGACAGTGACTTGTACACAGAAGGCCATTTCAAGATAATAAATTCATTTTTTCCTATTTTCCAAATATATTTTCTTCACAATATTTTAATGGGAGAACTGTGTTAAGCAAGGCTTCTTTTTGGCATTGTATCTCTTTTATACAAGTATCAAAATTGATTCTAAAATGATTATTCATACTGTTTTCCCAGAGTCACACCAAGCAAACCCTATCTGCTTACTCTGAAAGATGGAAATAAAAAACAAACTGTAAGATCATCTTTCAAAAGTCTTGTTTTTAATTTCTACTACAATATATACAGAAATGTCATCCAGAATACTTGTAAAAATTTATATCAAAGAGGAGTATCTTTGCTGGGTTTATACCATTAAATCTGGGTTTATACCATTAAACCCAGGTATAAATCATTTCATGCAATAGATATACTTCTATCTAATGAATGTTCCATATTTTTCAAAACACAAATGTCAGAGAAAAAAAATATGGAAAATACTTGATTCTCTTTTTAAAACATGAAAATTTTAATAAATCCACTTATATCTTACTGCCTCCTAGAACCAATTAATTTCTTCACTCATATTTCTATTCAGATGAAGAGTGAACTAAATGTAAATATCACCCTAAAGCCTCCTTTGAAAAGTGTATTTCTCACTTTGTTTAAAGACAATTGGATTTAATTCTGCCTTCTGATAACACTAATATTTTATTCCACTGTCAGAATTTCCTTAAGGAACAATACATTTTTATTTTATTGGCTGACAGTTTTCCCCATTTTGTATGATGTTTTTTTGAAAAGAAGACATCTACTGTATTTGAATTTTATAAATACATGAGTTCTTTTTCAGTGCTCAGTGAGCATTCAGCATTCTGCAACATCAGTGAATATAAATGACTCTTCTTGGCATTAATCAGAAAATGAAGTGTATATAGAAAGGGCGAAGAACATTGCAAATGTTGCAAAAAATACAAGGATTCAAATTATTTTTAGTATCACATTAGTCTCCCTAAGTTCACCAATTCATGTCCAGAAGATATTTAGTAATTAATCTGAAACATCTGTCAACCAATGACATAAAATATATAATTTACCTATTTCTTAAGATCTGAAAAAGTAGAATTTCATCTGAGAGCACATTGATTCTAAGATAGTCCTTTTAGCTAATTAAAACCAAATGATAACCAAGATTTTATTCTCATTAGCATCTACTTTCCTTATTTTGCCTGTCCTGTGAAATTATTATCCTATGTTTAGGAAAAGATTCCTTTGCTAAATAAAATAAAATGTATGAATAAAAGTTATTAATTGTATTGACTTTCTCAGGATTAGAAAATAGTTTAAAAGAAGCAGAAGATATTTGGAAAACCATCTATGGTTTGCTTACTGTATGTTCTTGTCTTCATGTAAAATAAGTCTAGCTCTTAAACATCTCCATGCTTTTGAAAACAGTTGAAACCAGAATTTTCTCTTTTAACAAACTTTACAAGCCAATCTATTAAAAATGATGCTCTGTGAAAGTAATTCACAAACCCTACTCATTGTAGGTTTTAAAGTGAATCACAAATTTACCCCCGGGAAAAGTGCTATTAGGCTACACAAAACACATAAAGTGCTAGTCATAAAAAATACTTTTTTGTTGAGAAATGTTTCCAAAAACAGAATGATAGCAATGAGAAATAGGAAATGAGATCACACTTTTTAATGGTTACATATAAATAAAAACCCACCATGATGAAATGTTAGGCATCTGTTATGTTTGCCACCCATTTAAGATCCACCTTGGTAGAAAACATGGGGCTCATGTGAACTGTAGAAATAACCACTGCCCTGTAAACTCATTCAAAGCATATAAAAAACTCCATAGAGAGTAGGGTTCTATTTTACCATTTACAATAACATAATTATGAAATTATTGTAACAAAAATGAATGCACAACTAAATTAGTTTCTTAATTTTGCTCAGTGATTGAGAAAGGCTAACATTGTATTATTTAACTATGCATTGATCCTTGAGTGACTTCGATTCTTAAGACATTTCCTAATCATAAATCATTTTCATTGCTATTTGGAATCCTGGTAGATTTCTTTAATATCTCTAACTTTGGTGAGAAGAAACTTATTCTGACTTTCATATTACTACATTTTATTAAGCCTAACTAAGTTTTTACAAGCTTTTATTCATTGAAATTGAGATGAAGACCTTCTTAAGAGTAACACAAACAAAGTCAACATATGGCATGATTTTGCGAGAAAAAAAAATGTAGATAAATTCCATCATATAACTTTATTAAGGAAACAATCATACTTAAATTATTTAATTTAGTTGTGGATTTCTAGATACATTTTTATTCATTTCTCCATGAAATACCGATAAGAAGACTGTATAAGCTCTTGTTTTCATAATTCATTGGATTTTAAATTACTGTACGCAGATGCCTTGGGTCTTAATATGCTCATATTTTCCTTCAGGCCAATTAGAGAAAGCAATCATATTTCATTTTCCAAAAGTCATTATCTCTTAAGAATGTCTCTTGAAGGTCTCAATACCTTGCATGAATATGCAAATACTCAAATGAATATCTAGAGTAGAGATTTCATATATATTTCATTCTCTTGACTGAACATGAGACTAGCATGACTTCATTTTCCTAATTTCATTCCTGCTACATTGTGTCAATACAGATGTATAAACCAAAATAATGGTGAGTTCCTAATCTGAACATTATACTCCCTTTTCATTGTGGGGGCTAGGGAGCATGGTGAGTGGGGAGGATATCTTGATGCTATTCGACTATCTTGGGTAGATAGATTTTACCAACTGAAGCTGGCAGTCTCAGTACCATTAAGATCTGCTTATCAAATTCCAAAAGGTATTATTGTGATATATGCAGCCCGGGCTGTTCTCGTCCTCATGCACACAACTGTACTAAGGACGGTGTCATGACCTCCAAAAATTTTGGAGTTTTTCCAGTATATTGGAGAAGGAAATGGCAACCCACTCCAGTACCCTTGCCTGGAAAATCCCATGGACTGAGAAACCTGGTAGGCTACAGTCCATGGGGTTACAAAGAGTCAGACACGACTGAGTGACTTCACTTCACTTCACTTCTTCTCTAACAGGAAGTGTCATAGTGCCATCTACAGACAACACTGCCCCTATTATAATCATCATTCCTCACCCAATTTTCCTATAATTAGGAGTCATTTTGTTTTGATTTTCCATCAAACTTAAATAAATCCATATACCTATTTGGATAATTCTGAAAAATATGATTGTTTTGATCCCCCATTGAGTCAGTAGATTCTGTAAAGCCCTACTTCAACTGAAAATAATTTTGAAAAATAAAGTTAGAAAGGTTAGTGAGAAACTTTGATTACCTACCAGTCTGGTGTGTACAGACACAGGGGTCTTGAAATTTGTCACTGGATAGCTGCACTCAGAAATGCTGTAGGGATCAGAACTGCTGGAGGAACACTTGGAGATGGAATCACAGCCCACAAAGGTGTTATCAAGAGGCAGTTCCTGGATGATGTGGTGCTTTAAATTTAGGGGAGTTTCTGGCTGGATCTGGAAAGCAGGCTGTGGAGAGGCAGATTTGTAGTGCTGGGCCAAATCAGGGCTGTCAGGCTTGAAAGTAGTAGGTGTAGTGCCCCAGTTGTACTTGCCCATAGTTTGCTCTTCCAATTCAATGGGAAGGTCTAGTGTGACGGTGTTTCTATCATTGTCAGCATTGTCTGCCTTAGCTTCTTCAATAGTGACAAAGTTAAGCCGTAAGGTCTTAGGGGTATGCTTCTTCTTTTTCTTCATCATCATCATCTGCCTGTTTTCAGGGTTTGGAGTAACCCATTCAGAATTCTGCTTGTTTTTCTGAGAAGCCTTAAGGTGTGGTGATTGGCGGCATCTTACTACAGCAGTGATGAAAATAACAAGAATGACAGTTATGGTGCCAGCAACAATGGCAACCATGATCTTGACATAGTCACTTGATGGTGAGGATGTATGAGTTGTCTCAACATTTTGGGTCACTGGTATTTCAATGTTTTTGCGCATCAATTCATAAATTAGTGTAGCATTGGTCATCGACTCATTAACAAATAGATTAACATTTATGACACTGAAGAGAGAATCAGGTTGCCCTAAATCCTTGGCTTTGACTATCAGTTTGTGTAAACCAAGATCTGCAAGGACACATTTCTCCTTCAGTGTAATGTTGCCTGTTGTTTGGTCAATCATAAACAGACCTTTTGTGTTTCCTCCTACAATGCTGTAACGAAGCTCTGCATTCATGCCAGTGTCACTGTCAATAGCAACTACCGTGAAGATCACTGTGCCTGGATTAGCAGATGGTGAAACCAATTCAAAGGAGTAGTTGGAAGGAGGGACAACAAAAACTGGTTTATTGTCATTGACATCGACCACATTTATAGTGACTTTGGCAGTTGAAGAATGTGATACCCTACCACCATCCTCAGCCTTTACATTGAAAGTATAAGATTCTTGTTTTTCTCTATCAAATGAAATATTCGGTTGGATGACACCACTCTGTGGATCAATTGTGAAGTCATCATTTGCATCTAAAATGGAGAGAGTTACTGCAGAATTTTCTCCATAATCAGGATCAGTTACAGTGATTAGTCCTACTGTGCCATGTCTTGGAAGGTTTTCTGGGACATAGAAGTTGTACTCATTGTGAGTGAAAATTGGACTGTTGTCATTCTGATCAAGAACAGTCACTAAGACTGTGGCATTGGTTATTAAAGATGGCATCCCATTATCTTTTGCCAGAACTGTGAATGAGTATTTTTCCTGTTTTTCTCTATCCAATTTCTTCACTGCAGTCAGAATGCCTGTACGATGATCCAGGTTGAATTCAGATGGAGCATCAATGCCTAGCAGGTAATGTATCTCAGCATTACGCCCAGTGTCTGCATCTGTTGCACTTATTTTTGTCAACTGGGTGCCAGGAGAGTTATTCTCAGGAACAGAAAGACTTATGAAAGGCTGAGTGAAAACTGGAGCATTGTCGTTTTCATCTTTTAATTTGATGAGGAGCATGGATGATTGATTCAAAGGAGGTTTGCCAGCATCTGAGGCCAGTAATTTAATTGCATATTCTCTTGTGGACTCATAGTCAAGATATGCAGCAGTCTCTAGGAGGAACTGATTACTGAACACTGGCCTTAATCTGAAAGGGACTTCATGATCTGTAAAGCATGTCACCCTACCATTATGGTCAGCATCCTTATCTGTCACAGTTATGAGAGCAATTTTGGTGTTGAGAGGAGCATTTTCTGAAAGAACCACAGTGCCATTGATTGGATTAATGATGTATCTTATGTCAATCAATGGGACATTATCATTGACATCAGTAACATTTACTAGCACCATTGCTCTTGTTGGCATCAATCCACCATCACTTGCCAAAACCAGTAACTTGTGGTTTGGAGATTCCTCCCTATCCAGTGGTTCTTTTACTGTGATAAGTCCAGTGGTAGAGTTGAGGTAAAATAGCCTCTTGGCCATGCTGGAGACAAGATTGCTGAAATAGAAATGAATCCTGGCATTTTCACCTATATCAGCATCTGTGGCATGGAGCTGTGTTACTGAAGAACCTACAGGAGCATTTTCTGGTATACTGACTTCAATCTCATCCTCCTTAAAAACTGGATGGTTGTCATTTGTATCAGCAACACTGACTTGCAAAATAGCAGTACTGGATCTTTGAGGAAAGCCACCATCTTCAACCTTTACTTTCATTACATATGTATCTTTCTCTTCCCTATCTAACTCCTTTTGAACTATTAGTTGCGGCATCTTTTCTCCTTCTGGGGTTTCAATGATATCAAGCCCAAAAATATTTTGACCCTGAAAAACAAAGAATGAAACATTTTAGCTTATGTTATTATTTAATGAGACTGGTTTTCAATTACTTGAAGCCACATGACATAGGATCAACTCAGAAATAAATGCCAGAGACTTGGGTTCTAAGTCCCAAATTTGTCTATAATAGTGTCACCACAAACAAGGTGCTTAACATCTCCAAACACTTGTGAAATTTGAATTGTTCTAGAAGATGTTCTCAGGTTACAGCATTTTACAGTGATAAGTGTAACTAATTTTTTGAATTACTAATGATTTCAAAAAGAAGAATAATGTAGAATTTAAAAAGAATTATCACCATTTCACATGGAAAATGAAATTATAAGTGAATTAACCATGGTTACTTCAAATGAATTAAAATATCTTACTGTAGATTTCAGCTGTTTAGGGCACTTTTCACTTCCAAAAGTAACAATTAAGTATAAAATAACCAACACAAAAGTGCATATACAACGTCTAACAAATATAGCTAAAACCTTTGGCAAAGGGAGAAAATATGCAAATTCTGATAAGAATAAAACTTTGTGTAAAGAACACAAACTTTCCCTTTTTTTCTCCTATAGAAAAAGGTGTTAAAATGAATTTTCGGGAATTCCCTGGTGATCCAGTGGTTATGACATGGCACTTTTAATACCAGGGTCCAGGTTCAAGCCATGGTCAGGGAACTAAGATGCTGCAAATATGGGGTGGCAAAAAAAAAAAAAAAAAAAAAAAAGCATCTTAGAGATTAAAAGCACAATGTTATTTAAATTCTTGTTGTAGTTGTTGTTGTTTTAAATTAGCAGGCACAATAGACTGAACCTACAGTCAACGAAAACAAAACCAGGAGCTGACTGTGGCTCAGATCATGAACTCCTTATTGCCAAATTCAGACATAAATTGAAGAAAGTAAGGAAAACCCTAGACCATTCAGATATGACCTAAATCAAATCCCTTATGATTATACAGTGGAAGTGAGAAATAGGTTTAAGGGCCTAGATCTGATAGATAGAGTGCCTGATGAACTATGGACTGAGGTTTGTGACACTGTACACGAGACAGGGATCAAGACCATCCCCATGGAAAAGAAATGCAAAAAAGCAAAATGGCTGTCTGGGGAGGACTTACAAATAGCTGTGAAAAGAAGAGAAGTGAAAAGCAAAGGAGAAAAGGAAAGATATAAGCATCTGAATGCAGAGTTCTAAATAATAGCAAGAAGAGATAAGGAAACCTTCCTCAGTGATCAGTGCAAAGAAATAGATTAAAACAACAGAATGGGAAAGACTAGAGATCTCTTCAAGTAAATGAGAGATACCAAGGGAACATTTCATGCAAAGATGGGCTCAATAAAGGGCAGAAATGGTACGGACCTAACAGAAGCAGAAGATATTAAGAAGAGGTGGCAAGAATACACAGAAGATGGTGTGATCACTGACCTAGAGCCAGACATCCTGGAATGTGAAGTCAAGTGGGCCTTAGAAAGCATCACTATGGGGGGGAGGAGCCAAGATGGCGGAGGAGTTGGACAGGGAGAACACTTTCTCCCCCACAAATTCATCAAAAGAGCATTTAAACGTCGAGTAAATTCCACAAAACAACTTCTGATTGCCAGCAGAGGACATCAGGCACCCAGAAAAGCAACCCAACTCTTCGAAAGGAGGTAGGAAAAAATATAAAAGACAAAAAAAGAGACAAAAGAGGGAGGGATGGAGTTCAGTCCCGGGAAGGGAGTCTTAAAAAGAGAGAAGTTTCCAAACACCAGGAAACCCTCTCACTGCCGAATCTGTGCCGAGCTTTGGAAGCACAGAGGGCAACATAAAAGGGAGAAAAAAAAAAAATAAACAATTAAAAATCGCAGATTGCAAGCCCTACGATAACTCCCCCAGCGGAGAAGCAGCGCAGATGCCTGCACATGGCTTTAGCAAGCGGGGGCTGGGCAGGGAAGTGCAGTGCGGGCTGCGTCCCTTAGAGTAAGAATCAGGCCCGAAAGTCCTGAGCACTATCTGAGCGAAATAATTTGGGCTAGCAAACCAGACTGTGGGATATCTTCCACGCGAAAAGCCAGCCCTAACCTAAGACACCCCCAGGCCCACGCACAGAACAAAGGACTGAACAGAGATAGCCGGCTGCAGACCTTCCCCCTCCGGTGACAGGCAGCCAGAGCCAGAAGGGGGCAATCGCAGCCCCAGAGAGACACTATCTATAAAACTGTAAGCAGGCTTCTTTGCTAACTAAAACTTCTTGGGGGTCTGGACGGTCAACATCTGCCTGAGAAGGTGCGCCGGTTTTACACCCAGATAACCGAGTGGCGGGGAGGCGATAAGTCGCAGCATTGGCGCTCGCCAAACACCTCATCACCTGAGCTGCTCGGACCTGGGAAGAGCACAAAACACAGGCCCAACCGAGTCTGCGCCTCTGAGGACTACCCGAATGCCTGAACCTGAGCGGCTTGGACCTGAGAGCTCAGCCCAGGGCCGGCCTCTGATAGTTCCCGGTGGAACAACCTAGAGCCTGAGCAGTGTGGGCAGGGAGGATACACGCGCCGTGAGCGGGGTCTGACCCAGTGTGGCTGAGGCACTGCGAGCGCATGCCAGTGTTATCTGTTTGCAGCATCCCTCCCTCCCTCCCCACAGTGCGGCTGAATAAGTGAGCCTAAAAAAAAAAAAAAAAAAAAAAAAGTGTCCTCCACCGTCCCCTTTGTGTCAGGGTGGAAACCAGACACTGAAGAGACCAGCAAACAGAAGAAGCTATAACAGAGGGAAACGCCTTGGAAGCTACAAGCCATAGATTAAAACCCTGTGGTTACTACGAACTACATAGGAAGGGGCCTATAGATCTTGAGAAATATAAGTCAGACCAAGGAACTAGCCAAAAATGAACTGAACCCACAATACTCACAACAAAACCAGAGAAAGACCTAGATATATTTTTACTATTTTTACGATCAATCTTTCTTTCTTTCTTTTTTTTTGTTTTAAATTCTTTTTTTTAAAAAATTTTAAGTCCTCTATTGTCCTTTAATTTTCACTTTTATAACTATTACTTTGCAAAAAAAAAAAAAAAAAGACCCTATTTTTTTCTTCTTCAGCAAACTTCATATATATATTTTATAATTTTTTGACCGTGTTTTTTTTTTTTTTTCTTTTTCTTCTTTTCTTTAACATTGTATTATTGAAATTCCAAACTCTACTCTAGATTTTTAATTTTAGCCTTTTGGTATATGTTATCAATTTTGTACCTATAGTTTTTTTTTATAATTTCTGTGACTTTTTTTTTCTTTTTTTCCCCCTCTGTTTCTTTCTCTTCTTCTTTTATATAACATCGTATATCTGCAATTCCAAACTCTACTCAAGATTTTTAATTTATGCTTTTTGGTATTTGATATCAATTTTGTACCTGTATTTTCTTTATAATTTTTGCAACATTGTTTTTGATGGTTTGTTTCTCTCTTTATTTTTCTTCTTCTTTTTTTTTTTAACATTGTATTTTTGAAAGTCCAAACTCTACTCTAGATTTTTAATTTTTGCTTTTTGGTATTAGTTATCAATTTTGTACCTGTAGTTTCTTTATAATTTTTGTGACCTTGTTTGTTTTTCTTTGTTCGTTTTTTCTCTCTTTCTTTTTCTTCTTCTTTTCATTAACATAGCATTTTAAAAATTCCAAACTCTACTCTAGATTTTTAATTTATGCTTTTATGTATTTGTTACCAATTTTGTACCTTTAAGAACCCAATCTTCAGGACTCATTTTTCACTAGAGAATGAGATTACTGGCTTGACTGCTCTCTCTCCCTTTGGACTCTCCGTTTTCTCCACCAGGTCGCCTGTATCTCCTCCCTAACCCCTCTCTACTCTACCCAACTCTGTGAATTTCTGTGTGTTCCAGACGGTGGAGAATACTTAGGGAACTGATTACTGGCTGGATGTGTCTCCCTCCTTTTCATTTCCCCCTTTTATCCTTCTGGCCACCTCTGTCTCCTGTTTCCTTCTTCTCTTCTCTGTATAACTCTTTGAACATCTCTGAGCGGTCCAGTTGTGGAGTGCAAATAAGGAAGTGACTACTGGCTAGCCCACTCTCTCCACTATTGATTCCACCTCATCTCATTTGGGTCACCCCTAACTCCCTCCTCCCACTTCTCTTCTCCATGTAACGCTGTGAACCTCTCTGAGTGACCATCACAGTAGAGAAACTTTTCATCTTTAATGTAGATGTTTTATCAATGGTGCTGTATAGAAGGAGAAGTTTTGAAACTACCATAAAAATAAGACCGATAACTGGAAGTAGGAGGCTTAAGTCCAAACCCTAACTCCAGGGAACTCCTGACTCCAAGGAACATTAATTGACAGGAGCTCATCAAACGCATCCATACCGACACTGAAACCAAGCACCACACAAGGGCCAACAAGTTCCAGGGCAAGACATACCAAGCAAATTCTCCAGCAACAAAGGAACACAGCCCTGAGCTTCAAGATACAGGCTGCCCAAAGTCACCCCAAAACCAGAGACATTTCATAACTCATTACTGGACATTTCATTACACTCCAGAGAGAAAAAATACAACTCCATCCACCAGAACATCGACACAAGCTTCCCTAACCAGGAAACCTTGACAAGCCACCTGTACAAACCCACACACAGCAAGGAAAAGCCACAATAAAGAGAACTACACAAACTGCCAAAATACAGAAAGGACACCCCAAACTCAGCAATTTAAACAAGATGAAGAGACAGAGGAATACCCAGCAGATAAAGGAACAGGATAAATGCCCAAAAAACCAAACAAAAGAGGACGAGATAGGGAATCTACCTGATAAAGAATTCCAAATAATGATAGTGAAATTGATCCAAAATCTTGAAATTAAAATGGAATCACAGATAAATAGCCTGGAGGCAAGGATTGAGAAGATGCAAGAAAGGTTTAACAAGGACTTAGAAGAAATAAAAAAGAGTCAATCTATAATGAATAATGCAATAAGTGAAATTAAAAACACTCTGGAGGCAACAAATAGTAGAATAACAGAGGCAGAAGATAGGATTAGTGAATTAGAAGATAGAATGGTAGAAATAAATGAATAAGAGAGGATAAAAGAAAAACAAATTAAAAGAAATGAGGACAAACTCAGAGACCTCCAGGAGAATATTAAACGCTACAACATTAGAATCATAGGGGTCCCAGAAGAAGAAGACAAAAAGATAAACCATGAGAAAATACTTGAGGAGATAATAGTGGAAAACTTTCCTAAAATAGAGAAGGAAATAATCACCCAAGTCCCAGAAACCCAGAGAGTCCCAAACAGGATAAACCCAAGGCAAAACACCCCAAGACACATATTAATCAAATTAACAAAGATCAAACACAAAGAACAAATATTAAAAGCAGCAAGGGAAAAACAACAAATAACACACAAGGGAATACCCATAAGGATAACAGCTGATCTTTCAATACAAACTCTTCAAGCCAGGAGGGAATGGCAAGACATACTTAAAATGATGAAAGAAAATAACCTACAGCCCAGATTATTGTACCCAGCAAGGATCTCATTCAAGTATGAAGGAGAAATTAAAAGCTTTTCAGACAAGCAAAAGCTGAGAGAATTCTGCACAACCAAACCTGCTCTCCAACAAATACTAAACGATATTCTCTAGACAGGAAACACAAAAATTGTGTATAAATTCGAACCCAAAACAATAAAGTAAATGGCAACGGGATCATACTTATCAGTAATCACCTTAAATGTAAATGGGATGAATGCCCCAACCAAAAGACAAAGACTGGCTGAATGGATACAAAAACAAGACTCCTACATATTTTGTCTACAAGAGACCCACCTCAAAACAGGGGACACATACAGACTGAAAGTGAAAGGCTGGAGAAAGATTTTCCATGCAAATAGGGACCAAAAGAAAGCAGGAATAGCAATACTCATATCAGATAAAATAGACTTTAAAACAAAGGCTGTGAAAAGAGACAAAGGTGGTCACTACATAATGATCAAAGGATCAATCCAAGAAGAAGATATAACAATTATAAATATATATGCACCCAACACGGGAGCACCGCAGTATGTAAGACAAATGCTAACAAGTATGAAAGGAGAAATTAACAATAACACAATAATAGTGGGAGACTTTAATACCCCACTCACACCTATGGATAGATCAACTAAACAGAAAATTAACAAGGAAAAACAAACTTTAAACGATACAATAGACCAGTTAGACCTAATTGATATCTATAGGTCATTTCATCCAAAAACAATGAACTTCACCTTTTTCTCAAGCACACATGGAACCTTCTCCAGGATAGATCACATCCTGGGCCATAAAGCTAGCCTTGGTAAATTCAAAAAAATAGAAATCATTCCAAGCATCTTTTCTGACCACAATGCAGTAAGATTAGATCTCAATTACAAGAGAAAAACTATTAAAAATTCCAACATATGGAGGCTGAACAACACACTGCTGAATAACCAACAGATCAGAGAAGAAATCAAAAAAGAAATAAAAATCTGCATGGAAACGAATGAAAATGAAAACACAACAACCCAAAACCTGTGGGACACGGTAAAAGCAGTCCTAAGGGGAAAGTTCATAGCAATACAGGCATACCTCAAGAAACAAGAAAAAAGTCAAATAAATAACCTAACTCTACACCTAAAGCAACTAGAAAAGGAAGAAATGAAGAACCCCAGGGTTAGTAGAAGGAAAGAAATCTTAAAACTTAGAGCAGAAATAAATGCAAAAGAAACAAAAGAGATCATAGCAAAAATCAACAAAACCAAAAGCTGGTTTTTTGAAAGGATAAATAAAATTGACAAACCATTAGCCAGACTCATCAAGAAACAAAGGGAGAAAAATCAAATCCATAAAATTAGAAATGAAAATGGAGAGATCACAAAAGACAACACAGAAATACAAAGGATCA
Organism: Bubalus kerabau; assembly: GCF_029407905.1. Lineage (NCBI taxonomy): Eukaryota > Metazoa > Chordata > Mammalia > Artiodactyla > Bovidae > Bubalus > Bubalus kerabau. The sequence continues at coordinate 52,517,563 of NC_073647.1, read as the reverse complement.
TAAGAGACTACTATCAACAATTATATGCCAATAAAATGGACAACGTGGAAGAAATGGACAAATTCTTAAAAAGTACAACTTTCCAAAACTCGACCAGGAAGAAATAGAAAAACTTAACAGACCCATCACAAGCATGGAAATTGAAACTGTAATCAAAAATCTTCCAGCAAACAAAAGCCCAGGTCCAGACGGCTTCACAGCTGAATTCTACCAAAAATTGAGAGAAGAGCTAACACCTATCCTGCTCAAACTCTTCCAGAAAATTGCAGAGGAGGGTAAACTTCCAAACTCATTCTATGAGCCCACCATCACCCTAATAACAAAACCTGACAAAGATCCCCCAAAAAAAGAAAACTACAGGCCAATATCACTGATGAACATAGATGCAAAAATCCTTAACAAAATTCTAGCAATCAGAATCCAACAACACATTAAAAAGAACATACACCATGACCAAGTGGGCTTTATCCCAGGGATGCAAGGATTCTTCAATATCCGCAAATCAATCAATGTAATACACCACATTAACAAATTGAAAAATAAAAACCATATGATTATCTCAATAGACGCAGAGAAAGCCTTTGACAAAATTCAACATCCATTCATGATATAAACTCTCCAGAAAGCACGAATAGAAGGAACATACCTCAACATAATCAAAGCTATATATGACAAACCCACAGCAAACATTATCCTCAATGGTGAAAAAGTGAAAGCATTTCCTCTAAAGTCAGGAACAAGACAAGGGTGCCCACTTTCACCATTACTATTGAACATAGATTTGGAAGTTTTGGCCACAGCAATCAGAGCAGAAAAAGAAATAAAAGGAATCCAAATTGGAAAAGAAGAAGTAAAGCTCTCACTGTTTGCAGATGACATGATCCTCTACATAGAAAACCCTAAAGACTCCACCAGAAAATTACTAGAACTAATCAATGACTATAGTAAAGTTGCAGGATATAAAATCAACACACAGAAATCCCTTGCATTCCTATACACTAATAATGAGAAAGCAGAAAGAGAAATTAAGGAAACAATTCCATTCACCATTGCAACAGAAAGAATAAAATACTTAGGAATATGTCTACCTAAAGAAGCTAAAGACCTATATATAGAAAACTATAAAACACTGGTGAAAGAAATCAAAGAGGACACTAACAGATGGAGAAATATACCATGTTCATGGATTGGAAGAATCAATATAGTGAAAATGAGTATACTACCCAAAGCAATCTATAGATTCAATGCAATCCCTATGAAGCTACCAACAGTATTCTTCACAGAGCTAGAACAAATAATTTCACAATTTGTATGGAAATACAAAAAACCTCGAATAGCCAAAGCGATCTTGAGAAAGAAGAATGGAACTGGAGGAATCAACCTACCTGACTTCAGGCTCTACTACAAAGCCACAGTTATCAAGACAGTATGGTACTGGCACAAAGACAGAAATGTAGATCAATGGAACACAATCAAAAGCCCAGAGATAAATCCACGCACCTATGGACAACTTATCTTTGACAAAGGAGGCAAGAATATACAATGGATTAAAGACAATCTCTTTTACAAGTGGTGCTGGGAAATCTGGTCAACCACTTGTAAAAGAATGAAACTAGAACACTTTCTTACACCATACACAAAAATAAACTCAAAATTGATTAAAGATCTAAACATAAGACCAGAAACTATAAAACTCCTAGAGGAGAACATAGGCAAAACACTCTCTGACATACATCACAGCAGGATCCTCTATGACCCACCTCCCAGAATATTGGAAATAAAAGCAAAAATAAACAAATGGGACCTAATTAACCTTAAAAGCTTCTGCACATCAAAGGAAACTATTAGCAAGGTGAAAAGACAGCCTTCAGAATGGGAGAAGGTAATAGCAAATGAAGCAACTGACAAACAACTAAACTCGAGAATATACAAGCAACTCCTACAGCTCAACTCCAGAAAAATAAATGACCCAATCAAAAAATGGGCCAAAGAACTAAATAGACATTTCTCCAAAGAAGACATACAGATGGCTAACAAACACATGAAAAGATGCTCAACATCACTCATTATCAGAGAAATGCAAATCAAAACCACTATGAGGTACCATTTCACACCAGTCAGAATGGCTGCGATCCAAAAGTCTACAAGTAATAAATGCTGGAGAGGGTGTGGAGAAAAGGGAACCCTCTTACACTGTTGGTGGGAATGCAAACTAGTACAGCCACTATGGAGAACAGTGTGGAGATTCATTATAAAACTGCAAATAGAACTGCCTTATGATCCAGCAATCCCACTGCTGGGCATACACACTGAGGAAACCAGAAGGGAAAGAGACACGTGTACCCCAATGTTCATCGCAGCACTGTTTATAATAGCCAGGACATGGAAGCAATCTAGATGTCCATCAGCAGACGAATGGATAAGAAAGCTGTGGTACATATACACAATGGAGTATTACTCAGCCATTAAAAAGAATACATTTGAATCAGTTCTAATGAGGTGGATGAAACTGGAGCCTATTATACAGAGTGAAGTAAGCCAGAAAGAAAAACACCGATACAGTATACTAAGGCATATATATGGAATTTAGAAAGATGGTAACAATAACCCTGTGTATGAGACAGCAAAAGAGACATTGATGTATAGAACAGTCTTATGGACTCTGTGGGAGAGGGAGAGGGTGGCAAGATTTGGGAGAATGGCATTGAAACATGTAAAATATCATGTATGAAACGAGTTGCCAGTCCAGGTTTGATGCACGATACTGGATGCTTGGGGCTGGTGCGATGGGACGACCCAGAGGGATGGAATGGGGAGGGAGGAGGAAGGAGGGTTCAGGATGGGAAGCATGTGTATATCTGTGGCGGATACATTTTGATATTTGGCAAAACTAATACAATTATGTAAAGTTTAAAAATAAAATAAAATAAAAAAAATAGATGACCAGTGCAAGTTTGATGCATGAAGCAGGGAACCCAAAGCCAGTGCTCTAGGATAACCCGAGGGAGGGGGTGGGGGGAGGTGGGAGGGGAGTTCAGCATGGAGGGTACACAGGTATACCCATGGCAGATTCATGTCGATGTATGACAGAAGCCATCACAATACTGTAAAGTAATTATCCTCCAATTAAAATAAATAAATAGATCTAAAAAATAAATTAAAAAAAAGCATCACTATGAACAAAGCTAGTGGAGGTGATGGCATTCCAGTTGAGCTATTTCAAATCGTGAAGGCTGATGCTGTGAAAGTGCTGCACTCAATATGCCAGCAAATTTGGAAAGCTCAGCAGTGGCCACAGGACCGGAAAAGGTCAGTTTTCATTCCAATCCCAAAGAAAGGCAATGCTAAAGAATGTTCAAACTACCACACAATTGCACTCGTCTCACACGCTAGTAATGTAATGCTCAAAATTCTGCAAGCCAGACTTCAGCAATATGTGAACCGTGAACTTCCTGATGTTCAAGCTGGTTTTAGAAAAGGCAGAGGAACCAGAGATCAAACTGCCAACATCTGCTGGATCATGGAAAAAGCAAGAGAGTTCCAGAAAAACATCTATTTCTGCTTTATTGACTATGCCAAAGCCTTTGACTGTGTGGATCACAATAAACTGTGGGAAATACTGAAAGAGATGGGAATACCAGACCACCTGACCTGCCTCTTGAGAAATCTGTATGCAGGTCAGGAAGCAACAGTAAGAACTGGACATGGAACAAGAGACTGGTTCCAAATAGGAAAACGACTATGTCCTTGCTGTATATTGTCACCCTGCATATTTAACATACATGCAGAGTACATCATGAGAAACGCTGACTGGAAGAAACACAAGCTGGAATCAAGATTTCAGGAGAAATATCAATAACCTGAGATATGCAGATGACACCACCCTTATGGCAGAAAGTGAAGAGGAACTCAAAAGCCTCTTGATGAAAGTGAAAGTGGAGAGTGAAAAAGTTGGCTTAAAGCTCAACATTCATAAAATGAAGATCATGGCATCCGGTCCCATCACTTCATGGGAAATAGATGGGGAAACAGTGGAAACAGTGTCAGATTTTATTTTGTTGGGCTCCAAAATCACTGCAGATGGTGACTGCAGCCATGAAATTAAAAGACGCTTACTCCTTGGAAGGAAAGTTATGACCCACCTAGATAGCATATTAAAAAGCAGAGATATCACTTTGCCAACAAAGGTCCGTCTAGTCAAGGCTATGGTTTTTCCAGTAGTCATGTATGGATGTGAGAGTTGGACTATAAATAAAGCTGAGTGCCGAAGAACTGATGCTTTTGAACTGTGATGTTGGAAAAGACTCTTGAGAGTCCCTTGGACTGCAAGAGATCCAACCAGTCCATCTTAAAGGAGATCAGTCCTGGGTGTTCATTGGAAGGACTGATGTTGAAGCTGTAACTCCAATACTTTGGCCACCTCATGCGAAGAGTTGACTCATTGGAAAAGACCCTGACTCTAGGAGGGATTGGGGGCAGGAGAAGAAGGGGACAACAGAGGATGAGATGGCTGGATGGCATCACAGATTCGATGGACATGAGTTTGGGTGGACTCCGGGAATTGGTGATAGACAGGGAGGCCTGTTGTGCTGCGTTACATGGGGTCGCAAGGAGTCGGACACAATGGAGTGACTGAGCTGAACTGAACTGAATAGAACTATGACATTCATAGCATATGGTTCTTTGGTGTTAATGTAAGTCCCAAGAAAAGTAATTCCTTCCATTGACTTATTTTTTCCCTCCATTTCATCAGATTTCAACACTAGGAACAGTTTACTTTTTTCTTTCTTATGTAAGAGTAGGTACTCATGAAGGTTACTGAAAATGACAGTGTCTTGATACTACCTCTTTTTATTTTAATTGTAGTATAATTGCTTTAAAGTGCTGTGTTAAGTTTCTGCTGTAGTGAATCAGCCATATCCCATCCCTCATGGACCTCCCTCCTACCCGCCTTTTTCATTCACCTTGGTCATCACAGCACCGAGCTGGGCTTCCTATGCTTTATAGCAGGTTCCCACTATTTCACACATGGTAGTGTATATATGTCAATCTTAATCTTCCAATTCATCCCACCCTCTCCTTCCCACTTTGTTCATGTGTCCATTCTCTATGTCTGCCTCTCTGTTCTTGCCTTGGAAATACGTTCATCTGTACCATTTTTTTTTCTAGATTCCACAAATATGCATTAATATATCATATTTGTTTTTCTCTTTTTTAAAAAAAAGTTATTTTTTTTTATTACACTGGGTTTTAATTGCTCTGCGTGGGCTTTCTTTAGTTGTGGAGAGCAGGGACTACTCTCTTGTTTGAAGCATGGCACAGGATCAGTAGTTGTGGTCCATGGGCTTAGTAGCTTCATAGCATGTGGGATCTTCCCAGACTAGGGATCAAACCAGTGTCTCCTGAATTGGCAGGTGGATTCTTATTCACTGTACTACCAAGTAAGTACTATTTTTCTCTTTCTGACTTACTTCACTCAATGTCTGTCTTAAAGTGTATTTTTCTCTTACTTCAGGATTTGTGTGTGGGGGGGGGGACATAAGATAAATCTATATCTTTGCTTTTTTGTGGTCATGTGTCACTATCACTATTCTGTGTCCTCCAACTAAAAGAACAATCAAACTATGTGACTATATTATTTGGAATAAGCATTCAGATTGAAATGTTTTAAAGTGTTCACTTAAATTCATAATGTTACAGACTGGCACAAAGGAGATTTAATTGAAGATACCAGGGTGATTATATACATGAGAAGAGATGGGAACTGAAAGAAATCCATTCATCAGGTTTCCACTTTTTTCAGTAACTTAATTTTGAAAAACCAGATTTTGACTTTTAGAAAAAAAAAAAAAGGAATATCTTAAACAAATGACTAAATATGAGACATATATAAATGTAGCAGAGAACAAAATCTGATTCACTCTACCAACACCCTAGGAGGACACCAACATTTTTTATGAGTATGTATAATAACTCAACATTATCTTTCTTACTTGTTCCATTGCCTGCTAGCTCACTCTCTTTCTCTTCAGTTTCTAACACTTGCAAAATCTAAGCATGCCTCATAATATTAAAAAAAGCTCTTTAATACTAGCAAATGTTTAGAATAAAAATTGGACTTGATCCCAGACATTTTAATGTTTTACATTTTATTTGAAAATATTGTCTTTTAAGGACTATATTTTCAAGCATGTGATTTTAATCACTAACTGTTTTTAATTGAAAACACGTGCAAAACAAATGAAATGTCACTCCTAATTGTTGATAATCAGCTCTTCTTAGCAGCTGCTTCCCTTGTGCTCAAGTTAGATGAGCTGGTTTCATAAGAAAACAAGAATACAGTATATTGAATCCTTCAATCTCAGTACTAGAAGGAACTTCTGATATCATCTAGCCTTCCTTCTTCTCCTTTTACAAAAAGGACAATGAGATTCAGTGAGGTTGGGTGATTTACTCATGATCACATAGTTAGTTTATTGTAGAGGCATATTTGAGCACCAAGTCTCTTGACTTTGAGTTCAACAGTTTTAACTATAGTTGCCTCTTAAAAGGGATGCCTTACTGCTGTTGGCAAGAATTCTTCTACTATGGAGAGTTCTTGGGTGTGAGATAATCAGCAGGTAATCATTACCAAAAAGAATAAAACAACAACAAAAAAACTGTTACTTAATCCCCATTGTGCCACTGACAGAAAGATTTCTATACAATATTTCACTAATAGATACTTTTGAAAACCAAACTGATTGTTATTAATATCAGAATGATAAAATTCAAGATGGTTCTGACCCATTGTCAGAGAAAACTTTAGGTAAAGACAGTTAGTATGTAAGATAAGGTAAATCTGGGGGTCGAGGGGAAAATACTTTTAGAAAATCTAAGATCTTGTGAAGACATTTTATCTTTTAAGTCTCAGCACTTCTAGAGTGATTATAACTCTTATTGGTTCTATTCTCTCTGAATTGTGGAAAGTTCTCAACCAATTTCTGTTGGATTTAATGCTCAAAGCTCAGAAATCTCCTTTATTCCAAAAAAATGATTTCAGTTTCTATATCATATGGGAAGGTCATTTCTTCTCTGTATCAGGGTGTTGGAATATTGATTAACTGGATGCCATGATAAATATGGTGGCAGATTTTCTTGAGAGAAGTTAAATAAATGACAAAGTTATCCTTGGATTACATTCTCTTGAAAATGAGTAATCACTGCAAGAATATGTCAAATCCTTTGCTCTTTAGGGAATGGAGTTTCAAATGGGCAGTGACTAATAATAGATGGCTCATTTTAATCAAGGCAATGCTGAATAATTGGAAGTCATTAATGCTAATGCTATCATGGGTGAACAGACATATCCTGTGGATGATGATGATGATGATGATGTGTGTGTATAGTATTCTTAGTCACCAAAACATTGTTCACATTTGTTAATGAAAATACTAGATTTCTCAGTGATCTAGTTTTTAATAGGTAGGTTGTAGCCCAACAGTCAGAGGCATATCATCATGGAGGTAGGGGGAGGGTTTGTTGGAATATGGATGGGCAGCAAACCTGTGTCTTTTATCCCCTGCACATTTCACAGATTAAAAGAGTCTTTTTCCTAGTGGAGGTGAAAGTGAAAGTCATTCAGTCGTGTCTGATTCTTTGAGACCCCATGGACTATACAGTCCATGGAATTCTCCAGGCCAGAATACTGAGTGGGTAGCCTTTCCCTTCCCCAGTGGATCCCACATTGCAGGCAGATACTTTGCCAGCTGAGCCACCAGGGAAGCCGAAGAATCCTGGACTGGGTAGCCTATCCCTTCTCCAGGGGATCTTACTGATCCAGCAATTGAACAGTGGTCTCCTTCATTGCAGGTGGATTCTTTACCAACTGAGCTACAAGGGAAGGATTGGCAATTTTAGACTTGGCTTTCTACAGTTCAGACTTTAACTCAAATGTATATTCTTTGTGGGTTAAGACTGGGCAAGGAATAGAGGACATGAGATAGCTTTGATATGCCTCTGGAATAAGAGCTAATTATAAGCAGAAAAAAAATTAGGACAGACAATATTAAATCATGCCCAGATAAAAGTATCTTATCCACTGAATCAGAGAAAGCTCCAGGTGAGGCCATTTACAGTCCGAGTTATTTTCATAATCCAAGGCTTACCAAGCCGGTACTGACCCTTTGGGCTCTATCTTGAGACGTTAAAACATTGAGACATTAAGATGTTACCTCTGACCTATGCTTTCCTGTTTTAATTTAAGGGGAAGAGGAACTCATTTCCATTTACCTAAATGTTTTCCTGATTCTCATTTAGAAGGAAGTACCATGTCCTCTGAGATCATTTCCAGTTCTTCATTATTGCCCATGTCTTTAGCAAAATGGAAACATGAAGCCCAAATCTCTTTGATGTTAAGTATTTTGTCAGTAGTATGCTTTTTTAATATCATAAAATAAATAATAATCACTGGGACTTCCCTGGTGGCTCAGATAGTCAAGAATCTGCCTGCAGTGCAGGAGACAGGGAATCGATCCCTTGGTTGGGAAGATCCCCTGGAGAATGGAATAGCTACCCAATCCAGTATTCTTGTCCAGAGAATTCCATGGTCAGAGGATCATGGTAGGCTACAGTCCATGGAGTTACAAAGAGTTGGACATGACTAAGCACACACACACATATATGTCAAAGTGATCATCATTAGAAAATTCATCATTTTCATCATGAACAATATTCTCATCATTGCCATTATATTCATTACATTCATTATCATCATGATTCTTGTAGTAATTTTCCTCCTCTGAAGACACTACCTCTTCTGCATAACTGGCACACCAGTTCCATAAGTCAAGAAAGGTATCTTCTACAAAACACAAGGAACCAACAAAGTCAAAATAAAATTTTAATATCTATTCACTTTGAAAATTAAACACATAAGCTATTGCTATCTAAATGAATTATCAGCATCAGTTCAGTTCAGTTCAGTCACTCAGTCATGTCCGACTCTCTGTGACCCCATGAACTGCAGCACGCCAGGCCTCCCTGTCCATCACAAACTCCCAGAGTTCACTCAAACTCATGTCCATTGAGTCGGTGATGCCATCCATTCATCTCATCCTCTGCCGTCCCCTTCTCCTCCTGCCCCCAATCCCTCCCAGCATCAGAGTCTTTTCCAATGACTCAACTCTTCCCATGAGGTGGCCAAAGTACTGGAGTTTCAGCTTTAGCATCATTCCTTCCAAAGAACACCCAGGGCTGATATCCTTTAGGATGGACTGGTTGGATCTCCTTGCAGTCCAAGGGACTCTCAAGAGTCTTCTCCAACACCACAGTTCAAAAGCACCAATTCTTCGGTGCTCAGCTTTCTTCACAGTCCAATTCTCACATCCATACATGACTACTGGAAAAACCATAGCCTTGACTAGACGAACCTTTTTGGCAAAGTAATGTCTCTGCTTTTCAATATGCTATCTAGGTTGGTCATAACTTTCTTAACAAGGAGTAAGCGTCTTTTAATTTCATGGCTACAACCACCATCTGCAGTGATTTTGGAGCCCAAAAAAATAAAGTCTGACACTGTTTCCACTGTTTCCCCATCTATTTGCCATGAAGTGATGAGATCAGATGCCATGATCTTCGTTTTCTGTATGTTGAGCTTTAACCCAACTTTTTCACTATCCTCTTTCACTTTCATCAAGGGCGGTCCTAAGATGGCAGAGGAATAGGATGGGTAGACCACTTTCTCCCCCACAAATTCATCAAAAGATCATTTGAACGCTGAGCAAATTCCACAAAACAACTTCTGAACGCTGGCAGAAAACACCAAGCACCCAGAAAGGCAGCCTATTTTCTTCAAAAGGAGGTAGGACAAAATATAAAAGATAAAAAGAGAGACAAAAGTGTTAGGGATGGAGACCCATCCTGGGGAGGGAGTCGTAAAAGGGGAGAAGTTTCCAAACACCAGGAAACCCTGTCACCGGCGGGTCTGTGGGGAGTTTTGGAATCTCAGAGGCCAACATAACCAGGAGGGAAAATATATAAATAAATAAATAAAACTCACAGATTATGTGCCTGATGGCAACTCCCAGCAGAAAAGTAGCCCAGACACTCGCATTTGCCACCAGCAAGTGTGGGCTGAACTGGGAGGCACGGGATGCATTGCTTAGGGTGGGGAACGGACCTGAATACCCTGGGGAAAATCTGAGGGATCTAACGTGAGATACCAACCCAAACTGTGGGATAGCCAGAGAGAGAGAGGGAAAAAAAAAGAAAAGAAAAAACAAGAGAGAGAACTTTCCCGTGAAAAGCTCTAACCTAAGGCACTGCCAGCCTGTTCACAGAACAAAGGACTGAGCAAATACCAGAGGAGAGCAAGCAGGCTGCAGACTGGCCCATCCCCCACCAGAGGCAGCTGGAAAGGGGCAATCTTGGCCCCAGAGATGGCATCCTCTACCAAAGTGAGAGCAGGCTGCCAGTTGCTAAGAGTCTTCCTGGGATCCTGGACAGTTGTCATCCGCCAGGAGGGTCATAGCCAGAGATCAGCTCCCCAGAGGAAATACATGGCACACCTGAGACAGTGCTTCTGCTGTGCACCCAGGAAACCGAACTGCTGGGGCAGGGGAAGTGATAAAACGCACCACCCCACCTAGGAGTGCACTCGCCAAGCACCTGGTTGCCAGAGCTGCTCAGGTCTGGGAAGGGCACAAAACGCAGGCCCAACTGAATCTGTGCCTTTGTGCAGTACCTGAGAACTTGAACATGAGTGGCTTAGACTGGAAAGTGAATGCAACCCAGGACCCACTTTAGACAATTGACCTGCAGAGCAACCTGGAGCCTGAGTGTACACTGGGAAAGCACACATGCCATGAGCAAGGGCAAACCCAGTGAGGCTGAGACACTGCAAGCACTCCCTACACATGCCAGTGATATTTGTTTGCAGTGTTCCTCCCTCCCCACGCCACGACTGAACCAGCGAGCCTAAATAAGTGACCACTTTCGCCTCCTTGTGTCAGGGCAGAAATTAGACACTGAAGAGACTAGCAAACAGAAGAAGCCAAAATAAACAGAGGGAATGGCTTTGGAAGTGACAGATGCAACAGATTAAAACCCTGTAGTTAGCATTGACTACATTGGAAGAGGCCTATACATCTTGAGAAGTATAAGCTGAAACAAGAAACTATCTGAAACTGAACTGACCCCACACTGCCTCCAACAGCTCCAGAAAAATTTCTAGATATATTTTTACTTTTATCATTTTTAAAATTTTTAGTCCTTTATTACTCCTTTAATTTTCATTTTTATAACTTACTATTACCTTGCAAAAAATAGACCCTATTTTAAAGCAAATTTCATATATGTTTTTTTTAATAATTTGTGGGTTTGTTTTTTTTTTTTAAGATTGTATTTTTGAGAGCATAACCCTTACTCTAGATTTTCTTTCCTTTTTGGTATTATCAATATTGTACGTTTAAGAATCCAATCGTCATTACCCAGTTTTACTTAAGAGTGTGATTACTGGCTTGATTGCCCTCTCCTCCTTTTGACTCTCCTTTTTCTCCCCTAAGTCATCACTATTTCCTCCCTCCCCCTTCTCTACTCTACCCAACTCTTTGAATCTGTTAGGGTATTCCAGGCTGTGGAGAACACTTAGGGAACAGTTACTGGCTAGATCTGTCTCTCTCCTTTTGACCCCACCACCTCTCCTCCTGGTCACCTCTATCTCCTTCCTCCCTCTTCTCTATGTAACTCTGTGAGCCTCCCTGGGTTTTCCAGGCGGTGGAGAGCACATAAGCATTTGATTACTGGCTAGATTGCTCTCGTCACTTTTGATTCTCCCTCTTCTTCTCCTGCTCACCGCTATTTCCCTTCTCCCTCTTCTCTTCTCCATGTAACTAAGCGAACCTTTCTGGGTGTCCCTCACTGTGGAGAATCTTTTCTCCATTAACCTAGATGTTTTATCATTGGTCCTGTATGGATGGAGAAGTCTTGAGGCTACTGTAAGAATAAGACTGAAAGCCAGAAGCAGGAGGCTTAAATCCAAAACCTGAGAACACCAGAGAATGCTTGACTCCAGGGAACATTAATTGATAAGAGCTCATCCAAAAGCCTCCATACCTACACTGAAACCAAGCTCCACCCAAGAATCAACAAGTTCCAGAGCAAGACATACCACATAATTTCTCTAGCAACTCAGGAACATATCCTTGAGCTTTAATATTCAGGCTGCCCAAAGTCACACCAAACCCAAAGACATCTCAAAACGCACTACTGTACACTTCATTGCACTCCAAAGAGAAGAAATCCAGCTCCACCCACGAGAACACCGACACGAGCTTCCCTAACCAGTAAACCTTGACGAGCCACTTGTCGAACCCCACCCACAGGGAGAAACATCCACAATAAAGAAAAACTACAAATTGTCAGAAGGCAGAAAGGCCACCCCATACACAGCAATCTAAACAAGATGAAAAGGCAGATAAATACATGGCAGGTAAAGGAATCTGATAAATGCTCACCAAACCAAACAAAAGAGGAGGAGATATGGAGTCTGCTTGAAAAAGAATTCAGAATAATGATAGTAAAAATGATCCAAAATCTTGAAAACAAAATGGAGTTAGAGACAAATAGCCTGGAGACAGGGATTGAGAAGATGCAAGAAATGTTTAACAAGGACCTAGAAGAAATTAAAAAAAAAAAAAAGAGTCAATCAATAATGAATAATGCAATAAATGAGATCAAAAAGACTCTGGAGGGAACCAACAGTGGAATAACTGAAGCAGAAGATAGGATAAGTGAGGTGGAAGATAGAATATTGGAAATAAATGAAGCAGAGAAGGGAAAAAAAAGAATTAAAAAAAATGAGGACAACGTCAGAGACCTCTGGGACAATGTCAAACATCCCAACATTTGAATCATAAAATACCATGAGAAAATACTTGGGGAGATAATAGTTGAAAACTTTCCTAAAATGGGGAAGGAAATAGTCACCCAAATCTAAGAAACCCAGAGAGCCCCAAACAGGATAAACCCAAGGTGAAACAGTCCAAGACACATATTAATCAAATTAACAAAGATCCAACACAAAGAACAAATATTAAAAGCAGCAAGGGAAAAACAACAAATAACAAACAAGGGGATTCCCATAAGGATAACAGCTGATCTTTCAATAGAAACTCTTCAGGCCAGAAGGGAATTGCAGGACATACTTAAAGTGATGAAAGAGGAAAATGTACAACCCAGATTACTGTACCCAGCAAGGATCTCATTCAAATATGAAGGAAAAATCAAAAGCTTTACAGACAAGCAAAAGCTTAGATAATTCAGCACCACCAAACCCCCTCTTCAACAAATGCTAAAGGATCTTCTATAGAGAGGAAATACAGAAAGGGTGTATAAACTCGAACCCCAAACAACAAAGTAAATGGCAACAGGATCATACTTATCAATAATTACCTTAAATGTAAATGGGTTGAATGCCCCAACCAAAAGACATAGATTGGCCGAACAGTTAAAAAAAAACAAGACTCCTATATATGCTGTCTATAAAAGACCTACCTCAAAACAAGGGACACATACTGACTGAAAGTGAAGGGCTGGAAAAAGATATTTCATGCAAATGGAGACCAAAAAAAAAAAAAAAAGCAGGAGTTGCAATACTCACATCAGATACAATAGACTTTGAAATAAAGGCCATGAAAAGAGACAAAGAAGGACACTAAATAATGATCAAATGATTAATTAAAGAAGAAGATATAACAATTATAAATATATACGCACTCAACATAGGAGCACCGCAATATGTAAGGCAAATGCTAACGAGCATGAAAGGGGAAATTAACAGTAATACAGTGATAGTGGGAGACTTAAATACCCTACTCACACCTATGGATAGATTAACTAAATAGAAAATTATCAAGGAAATACAAACTTTAAATGCTACAGTGGACCAGTTAGACCTAATTGATATCTATAGGACATTTCAATGCAAAACAAGGTATTTCACCTTTTTCTCAAGTGCACATGGAAACTTCTCCAGGATAGATCACACCCTGGGCCATAAATCTAGTCTTGGTAAATTTTTTTAAAATTAAAATCATTTAAAGCATCTTTTCTGCACACAATGCGGTAAGATTAGATGTCAATTACAGAAAAAAAAAACTATTAAAAATTCCAACATATGAAGGCTGAACAAGATGCTTCTGAATAACCAACAAATCAAAGGAAAAAAATCAAAATATGCATAGAAATGAATGAAAACACAGCAACCCAAAACCTATGGGAATCAGTAAAAGTCGTGCTATGGGGAATGTTCATAGCAATACAAGCTTACCGAAGAAACAAGAAACAAGTCAAATAAATAACCTAACTCTATACCTAAAGCAACTAGAAAAGGAAGAAGTGAAGAACTACAGGGTTGGTAGAAGGAAAGAAATCATAAAAATTAGGACAGAAAAAAATTGAAAAGAAACAAAACAGACCATAGCAAAAATCAACAAAGCTAAAAGCTGGTTCTTTGAGAAGATAAATAAAATTGACAAACCGATCAAGGAGCTAAGATGGCGGAGGAATATGATGGGGAGACCACTTTCTCCCCCACAAATTCATCAAAAGAACATTTAATCGCTGAGTAAATTCCACAAAACAACTTCTGAATGCTGGCAGAGGACATCAGACACCCAGAAAAGCAACCCATTGTCTTCAAAAGAAGATTTTTAACTTATGCTTTTTGGTATTTGTTATCAATTTTGTACCTATATTTTTTATAATTTTTGTGACTTTGTTTGTTTGTTTTTTTTCTCTTTCTTTTTCTTCTTCTTTTCTTTAACATTTTATTTTTGAAATTTCAAACTCTACTCTAGATTTTTAGCTTTTGCTTTTTGGTATTTGTTATCAACTTTGTACCTATATTTTCTTTATAATTTTTGTGAATTTTTTTCTTTTTCTCTTGTTCTTTTCCTTCTTCCTTGCTTTAACCTTGTATTTTTGAAATAACAAACTCTACTCTAAACTTTTAACTTTAGCTTTTAGGTATTTTTTTTTAACCAATTTTGTACCTTTAAGAACCCAATCTTCAGTACCCATTTTTTACTTGGGAGCGAGATTAATGGCTTGACTGCTCTCTCCCCCTTTGAACTCTCCTTTTTATCCACAAGGTTGCCTGTATCTCCTCCCTAACCCTTATCTACTCTATCCAACTCTGTGAATTTCTGTGTGTTCCAGATGGTGGAGAACACTTAGGGAACTGATTATTGGCTGGATCTGTCTCTGTCCTTTTCAATTCCCCCTTTTATCCTCCTGGCCACCTCTGTCTCCTTCCTTCCTCTTCTCTTCTCTGTATAACTCCGTGAACATCTCTGAGCGGTCCAGTTGTGGAGTGCACATAAGGAAGTGATTACTGGCTAGCCATCTTTCTCCTCTACTGATTCCACCTCATCTCATTTGGGTCACCTCTAACTCCCTCCTCCCTCTTCTCTTCTCCATGTAATGCTGGGAACCTCTCTGGGTGACCTTCATGGTGGAGAAACTTTTCATCTTTAACCTAGATGTTTTATTGATGGTGCTGTACAGAAGGAGAAGTTTTGAGACTACTGTAAAAATAAGACTGATAACTGGAAGCAGGAGGCTTAAGTCCAAACCCTGACTCCAGGGAACTCCTGACTCCAGGGAACATTAACTGACAGGAGCTCATCAAATGCCTCCATACCTACACTGAAACCAAGCACCACACAAGGGCCAACAAGTTCCAGGGCAAGACATACCAAGCAAATTCTCCAGGAACACAGCCCTGAGCTCCAATACACAGGCTGCCCAAAGTTACTACAAAACCATAGACATCTCATAACTCATTACTGGACACTTTATTGCACTCCAGAGAGAAGAAATACAGCTCCACCCACCAAAACACCGACACAAGCCTCCCTAACCAAGAAACCTTGACAAGCCACCTGTACAAACCCACACACAGTGAGGAAACGCCACAATAAAGAGAACTCCACATACAGAAAGGACCCCCCAAACTCAGCAATTTAAACAAGATGAAGAGACAGAGGAATACCCAGCAGGTAAAGGAACAGGATTAAATGCCCACCAAACCAAACAAAAGAGAAAGAGATAGGGAATCTACCTGATAAAGAATTCCAAATAATGATAGTGAAATTGATCCAAAATCTTGAAATCAAAATGGAATCACAGATAAATAGCCTGGAGACAAGGATTGAGAAGATGCAAGAAAGGTTTAACAAGGACCTAGAAGAAATAAAAAACAGTCAATATACAATGAATAATGCAATAAATGAGATCAAAAACACTCTGGAGGCAACAAATAGTAGAATAACAGAGGCAGAAGATAGGATTAGTGAATAAGAAGACAGAATGGTAGAAATAAATTAATCAGAGAGGAAAAAAGAAAAACGAATTAAAAGAAATGAGGACAATCTCAGAGACATCCAGGACAACATTAAATGCAACAACATTCGAATCATAGGAGTCCCAGAAGAAGAAGACAAAAAGAAAGACCATGAGAAAATACTTGAGGAGATAATAGTGGAAAACTTCCCTAAAATGGGGAAGGAAATAATCACCCAAGTCCCATAAACCCAGAGAGTCCCGAACAGGATAAACCCAAGGCAAAACACCCCAAGACACATATTAATCAAATTAACAAAGATCAAACACAAAGAACAAATGTTAAAACCAGAAAGAGAAAAACAACAACACACAAGGGAATTCCCATAAGGATAACAGCTGATCTTTCAATAGAAACTCTTCAAGCCAGGAGGGAATGGCTAGGCATACTTACAGTGATGAAAGAAAATAACCTACAGCCCAGATTATTGTACCCAGCAAGGATCTCATTCAAATACAAAGGAGAAATCAAAAGCTTTACAGATAAGCAAAAGCTGAGAGAATTCAGCACCACGAAACCAGCTCTCCAACAAATACTAAAGGATCTTCTCTAGACAGGAAACACAAAAACGGTGTATAAATTTGAACCCAAAATAATAGAGTAAATGGCAACAGGACCATACTTATCAATAATTACCTTAAACGTAAACGGGTTGAATGCCCCAACCAAAAGACAAAGACTGGCTGAATGGATACAAAAACAAGACCCCTACATATGTTCTATACAAGAGACCCACCTCAAAACAGGGGACACATACAGACTGAAAGTGAAGGGCTGGAAAAAGATTTTCCATGCAAATAGAGACCAAAAGAAAGCAGGAGTAGCAATACTCAAATCAGATAAAATAGACTTTAAAACAAAGCCTGTGAAAAGAGACAAAGAAGGTCACTACATAATGATCAAAGGATCAATCCAAGAAGAAGATATAACAATTATAAATATATATGCACCCAATATGGGAGCACCACAATATGTAAGACAAATGCTAACAAGTATGAAAGAAGAAATTACCAATAACACAATAATAGTGGGAGACTTTAATACCCCACTCACACATATGGATAGATCAACTAAACAGAAAATTAATAAGGAAACACAAACTCTAAATGATACAATAGACCAGTTAGACCTAATTCATATCTATAGGTCATTTCATCCCAAAACAATGAATTTCACCTTTTTCTTAAGTGCACATGGAACCTTCTCCAGGATAGATCACATCCTGGGCCATAAAGCTAGCCTTGGTAAATTCAAAAAAATAGAAATCATTCCAAGCATCTTTTCTGACCACAATGCAGTAAGATTAGATCTCAATTACAGGAGAAATACTATTAAAAATTCCAACATATGGAGGCTGAACAACACGCTGCTGAAAAACCAACATCACATACATCACAGAAGAAATCAAAAAAGAAATAAAAATTTGCATAGAAATGAATGAAAATGAAAACACAACAACACAAAACCTGTGGGACACTGTAAAAGCAGTCCTAAGGGGAAAGTTCATAGCAATACAGGTATACCTCAAGAAACAAGAAAAAAGTCAAATAAATAACCTAACTCTACACCTAAAGCAACTAGAAAAGGAAGAAATGAAGAACCCCAGGGTTAGTAGAAGGAAAGAAATCTTAAAAATTAGGGCAGAAATAAATGCAAAAGAAACCAAAGAGACCATAGCAAAAATCAACAAAGCCAAAAGCTGGTTCTTTGAAAGGATAACTAAAATTGACAAACCATTAGCCAGACTCATCAAGAAACAAAGGGAGAAAAATCAAATCCATAAAATTAGAAATGAAAACGGAGAGATCACAACAGTCTAAACAGAAATACAAAGGATCATAAGAGACTACGATCAGCAATTTTATACCAATAAAATAGACAACTTGGCAGAAATGGACAAATTCTTAGAAAAGTACAACTTGCCAAAACTGGACCAGGAAGAAAAATAAAATCTTAACAGACCCATCACAAGCACAGAAATTGAAACTGTAATCAGAAATCTTCCAGCAAACAAAAGCCCAGGTCCAGACAGCTTCACAGCTGAATTCCACCAAAAATTTAGAGAAGAGCTAACACCTATCCTACTCAAACTCTTCCAGAAAATTGCAGAGGAAAGTCAACTTCCAAACTCATTCTATGAGCCCACCATCACCCTAATATCAAAACCTGACAAAGATGCCACAAAAAAAGAAAACTACAGGCCAATATCACTGATGAACATAGATGCAAAAATCCTTAACAAAATTCTAGCAATCAGAATCCAACAACACATTAAAAAGATCATACACCATGACCAAGTGGGCTTTATCCTAGGGATGAAAGGATTCTTCAATATCCGCAAATCAATCACCGTAATACATCACATTAACAAATTGAAAAATAAAAAACCATATGATTATCTCAATAGATGCAAAGAAAGCCTTTGACAAAATTCAACATCCATTTATGATAAAAAATTCTCCAGAAAGCAGGAATAGAAGGAACATACCTCAACATAATAAAAGCTATATATGACAAACCCACAGCAAACATTATCCTCAATGGTGAAAAATGAAAGCATTTCCTCTAAAGTCAGGAACAAGACAAGGGTGCCCACTTTCACCATTACTATTCAACATGGTTTTGGAAGTTTTGGCCAGAGCAATCAGAGCAGAAAAAAAAAATAAATAAAAGGAATCCAAATTGGAAAAGAAGTAAAACTATCACTGTTTGCAGATGACATGATCTTCTACATAGAAAACCCTAAGACTCCACCAGAAAATTACTAGAACTAATCAATGAATATAGTAAAGTTGCAAGATATAAAATCAACACACAGAAATCCCTTACATTCCCATACACTAACAATGAGAAAATAGAAAGAGAAATTAAGGAAACAATTCCATTCACCAGTTCAACGGAAAGAATAAAATACTTAGGAATATATCTACCTAAAGAAGCTAAAGACCTATATATAGAAAACTATAAAACACTGGTGAAAGAAATCAAAGAGGACACTAATAGATGGATGGAGAAATATACCATGTTCATGGATTGTAAGAATCAATATAGTGAAAATGAGTGTACTACTCAAAGCAATTTATAGATTCAATGCAATCCCTATCAAACTACCAACGGTGTTCTTCACAGAGCTAGAACAAATAATTTCACAATTTGTATGAAAATACAAAATATCTCGAATAGCCAAAGGGATCTTGAGAAAGAAGAATGGAACTGGAGGAATCAACCTGCCTGACTTCAGGCTCTACTACAAAGCCACAGTCATCAAGACAGTATGGTACTGGCACAAAGACAGAAATATAGATCAATGGAACAAAATAGAAAGCCCAGAGATAAGTCCATGCACATATGGACACCTTATCTTTGACAAAGGAGGCAAGAATATACAATGGATTAAACAATATCTTTAACAAGTGTTGCTGGGAAAAATGGTCAACCACTTGTAAAAGAATGAAACTAGAACACTTTCTAACACCATACACAAAAATAAACTCAAAATGGATTAAGAATCTAAACGTAAGACCAGAAACTATAAAACTCCTAGAGGAGAACATAGGAAAAACACTCTCCGAAGTACATCACAGCAGGATCCTCTATGACCCACCTTCCATAATATTGGTAATAAAAGCAAAAATAAACAAATTGGACTTAATAAAACTTAAAAGCTTCTTCACAACAAAAAAAAACTATAAGCAAGGTGAAAAGACAGCCTTCAGAAAGGGAGAAAATAATAGCAAATGAAGCAACTGACAAAGAATTAATCTCAAAAATATACAAGCAACTCCTACAGCTCAGTTCCAGAGAAATAAATGACCCAATGAAAAAATTGGCCAAAGAACTAAATAGACATTTCTCCAAAGAAGACATACAGATGGCTAACAAACGCATGAAAAGATGTTCAACATCACTCATTATCAGAGAAATGCAAATCAAAACCACTATGAGGTATCATTTCACGCCAGTCAGAATGCCTGTGATCCAAAAGTTTATAAGCAATAAATGCTGGAGAGGGTGCAGAGAAAAGGGAACCCTCTTACACTGTTGGTGGGAATGCAAACTAGTACAGCCACTATGGAGAACACTGTGGAGATTCCTTAAAAAACTGCAAATAGAACTGCCTTATGATCCAGCAATCCCACTGCTGGGCATACACACTGAGGAAACCAGAAGGGAAAGAGACACGTGTACCCCAATGTTCATCACAGTACTGTTTATAATAGCCAGGACATGGAAGCAACCTAGATGTCCATCAGCAGATGAATGGATAAGAAAGCTGCGGTATATATACTCAATGGAGTATTACTCAGCCATTAAAAAGAATACATTTGAATCAGTTCTAATGAGGTGGATGAAACTGGAGCCTATTATACAGAGTGAAGTAAGCCAGAAAGAAAAACACCAATACAGTATACTAACACATATATATGGAATTTAGAAAGATGGTAACAATAACCCTGTGTATGAGACAGCAAAAGAGACACTGATGTATAGAACAGTCTTTTGGACTCTGTTGGAAAGGGAGAGGGAGGGATGATTTGGGAGAATGGCATTGAAACATATATAATATCATATATGAAACGAGTTGCCAGTCCAGGTTCAATGCACGATACTGGATGCTTGGAGCTGGTGCACTGGGACGACCCAGAGGGATGGTATGGTGAGGGAGGAGCGAGGAGGGAGGAGGGCTCAGGATGGGGAACACATGTACACCTGTGGCGGATTCATTTTGATATATGGCAAAACCAATACAATATTGTAAAATTAAAAAAAAGATAAAAAAATAAAAATAAAATTGACAAATCATTAGCCAGACTCATCAACAAACAAAGGGAGAAGAATCAAATCACAAAATTAGAAATGAAAATGGAGAAATCACAACAGACAACACAAAAATACAAAGGATCATAAGAGACTACTATCAGTAATTATATGCCATTAAAATAGACAACATGGAAGAAATAAATTCTTAGAAAAGTATAACTTTTTAAAAATGAACCAGGAAGAAATAGAAAATCTTAACAGACCCATCAAAAGCACAGAAATCGAAACTGTACTCAGCAATCTTCCATCAAACATAAGCCCAGGACCAGATTGCTTCACAGTTGAATTCTACCCAAAATTTAGAGAAGAGCTAACACCTATCCTACTCAAACTCTTCCAGAAAACTGCAGAGGAAGGTAAACCGCCAAACTCTCTCTATGAGGACACCATCACCCTAGTACCAAAACTAGACAAAGATGCCATAAAAAAAGAAAACTACAGGCCAATATCACTGATGAACATAGATTCAAAAATCCTTAACAAAATCCTAGCAGACCTATTAAAAAGATCATATGCCATGACCAAGTGGGTTTTATCCCAGGGATGAAAGTATTCTTCAATATTTGCAAATCAATCAATGTAATACACCACTTTAAGAAATTGAAAGATAAAAACCATATAATTATCTCAATAGATGCAGAGAAAGCCTTTGACAAAATTCAACATCCTTTTATGATAAAAACTCTCCAGAAAGCAAGAATAGAAGGAACATACATCAACATAATAAAAGCTATACATGACAAACCCACAGCAAACATTATCTTCAATGGTGAAAAATTGAAAGCATTTCCACTAAGTCTGGAACAAGACAACGGGGCCCACTCTCACCACTACTACTGAACATAGTTTTGCAAGTTTTAGCCACAGCAATCAGAGAAGAAAAAGAAATAAAAGGAATCCATATTGGAAAAGGAGAAGTAAAACTCTCACTGTTTGCAGATGACATGGTCCTCTACATAGAGAATCCTAAAGATTCCACCAGAAAATTACTAGAGCTAACCAATGAATATAGTAAAGTTGCAGGATATAAAATCAACACACAGAAATCCCTTGCATTCCTATACACTAACAATGAGAAAACAGAAAAAGAAATTAAGGAAACTGTTCCATTCACCATCACAACAAAAAGTATAAAAGAGTTACAAATAAATCAACCAAAAGAAACAAAAGACCTATATACAGAAAACTATAAAACACTGATGAAAGTAAACACAGATGACACAAATGGATGGAGAAATATACCATGTTCATCGATTGGAAGGATCAATTTATTGAAAATGAGTATACTACCCAAAGCAATCTATAGATTCAGTGCAATTCCTATCAATCTACCAATGATATTTTCAGAGAACTAGAATAAATGATTTCACAATTTGTATGGAAATACAAAAAAACCTCGAATAGCCAAAGCAATTTTGAGAAATAAGAATAGAACTGGAG
The DNA here is from genome assembly GCF_029407905.1 of Bubalus kerabau. NCBI lineage: Eukaryota > Metazoa > Chordata > Mammalia > Artiodactyla > Bovidae > Bubalus > Bubalus kerabau. The sequence continues at coordinate 52,494,918 of NC_073647.1, read as the reverse complement.
GAATCAACCTGCCTGACTTCAGGCTCTACTACAAAGCTACAGTCATCAAGACAGTATGGTACTGGCACAAAGACAGAAATATAGATCAGTGGAACACAATAGAAAGCCCAGAGATAAATGCACGCACTTATGGACACCTTATCTTTGACAAAGGAGGCAAGAATATACAATGGAGAAAAGACAGTCTCTTTTACAAGTGGTGCTGGGAAAACTGGTCAACCACTTGTAAAAGAATAAAGCTAGAACACTCTCTAACACCATACACATAAATAAACTAAAAATGGATTAAAAATGGATTAAATGTAAGACCAGAAACTATAAAACTCCTAGAGGAAAACATAGGCAAAACACTCTCTGACATAAGTCACAGCAGGATCCTTATGACTCACTTCCCAGAGTGATGGAAATAAAAGCAAAAATAAACAAATGGAACCTAATTAAACTGAAAATCTTTTGCACAACAAAGGAAACTATAAGCAAGGTGAAAAAACAGCCTTCAGAATGTGAGAAAATAACAATTGAAGCAACTAACAAAGAATTAATCTCAAAATATACAAGGAGCTCCTGTAGCTCAATTCCAGAAAAATAAACGACTCAATAAAAAAATAGTCCATAAAATTAAACAAATATTTCTCCAAAGAAGACATACAGATGACTAACAAACACATGAAAAGATACTCAGCATCACTCACTATCAGAGACCCACAAATCAAACCCACAATGAGGTACCATCTCAGGCCTGTCAGAATGGCTGCTATCCAAGTCTACAAGCAATAAATGTTCGAGAGGATGTGGAGAAAGGGGAACCCTCTTACACTGTTGATGTGAATGCAAACTAATGAAGCCACTATGGAGAACAGTGTGGAGATTCCTTAAAAAACTGGAAATAGAACTGCCATATGACTCAGCAATCCCACTACTGGACATACACACTGAGGAAACCAAAATTGAAAGAGACATGTATACCCCAGTATTCATCACAGCACTGTTTACAATAGCCAGGACATGGAAGCAACCGAGTTGTCCATTGGCAGATGAATGGATAAGAAAGCAGTGGTACACATACACAATGGAATATTACTCAGCTATTAAAAAGAATACATTTGAATCAGTTCTAATGAGGTGGATGAAACTGGAGCCTATTATACAGAGTGAAGTAGGTCAGAAAGAAAAATACCAATACAGTATACTTAGGCATATATATGGAATTTAGAAAGATGGTAATGATGGCCCTGTATGCGAGATAGCAAAAGGACACATATGTATAGAACAGTCTTTTGGACTCTGTGGGAGAACGTGAGGGTGGGATGATTTGAGATCATAGCATTAAAACATGTATATTATCGTATGTGAAACAGATCACCAGTCCAGGTTTGATGCATGAGACAGAATGCTCAGGGCTGTTGCACTGGGATGACCCTGAGGGATGGGGAGGGAGGTGGGAAGGGATTTGGGGATGGGGAACACATGTACACCTGTAGCTGATTCATGTCAATGTATGGCAAAAACCACTACAATATTGTAAAGTAATTAGCCTCCAATTAAAATAAATTAAAAAAAAAAAAAGAATTATCCTACTCTAAATGTCAATACTGCCAGGATCAAGAAATCCTGGGCCAATACACTGAGAATTACAATCCTAAAAGAAAAAGACTAAATTGTATCCAAAGTTTTACTATGAAATCAGTATAACAAAAATTATATTAAATTCTTATAGGAGACAGCAAACAAATAATCAGAAGAGTCTCAGAAATATAAATGGAAATGAATTAATCACATTTGTGTGTTAGAATCATTTGTACAAACATAAATCTTCTATGGCAGTAAGCTGACTATAAACATATTTTTGTATAGACTATCGTATCTTGTGGTTGCTGCTGCTGCTTCTGCTAAGTCGCTTCAGTAGTCTCCAACTCTGAGCGACCCCATAGATGGCAGCCCACCAGGCTCCCCTGTCCCTGGGATTCTCCAGGCAAGAACACTGGAGTGGGTTGCCATTTCCTTCTCCAATGCATAAAAGTGAAAAGTGAAAGTGAAGTCGCTCAGTCGTGTCTGACTCTTCACGACGCCATGGACTTCAGCCTACCAGGCTCCTCCATCCATGGGATTTTCCAGGCAAGAGTACTGGAGTGGGGTTCCATTGCCTTCTCCATATCTTGTGGTTAATTGTACTTTTAAAAACTCTGCAATTACCAATAAGTAATATCTAATTGTGTGTGTGTGTGTATGTATGTATGTATGTTCAGTCATTCAGATGTGTCCAACTCTGCGATCCCATGGACTGTAGCCAACCAGGCTGCTCTGACCATGGGATTTCACAGGAAAGAATACTGGAGAGTGTTGCCATTTCCTCCTCCAAGGGATCTTCCTAATCCAGGGATTGAAGCCGGGTCTCTGGTATCTCTTACATTGGCAAGAGGATTCTTTACCAACTGCGCCACGGAGGAAGCCCATCTAATTTTAGGCATTACTAAAACTAAAATTTTAAAATCAAGTTTCGACAATTTCCAAAACACATTCTTATTCAATAAGAGCTAATGCTATAGATGACAAAGAAAAACTGAACATATAGCAAACATGATGTAAACATTAATGATATTATTCTATTCATTTTATATTAATACATGTCCAACTTTTCATTTTATGTTTATGTTACTTTAAACCCAGTTTCATTTTATTATTTTAAAAATAAAATTTATGAATATATTTGATCTGTGACAATATCATATAAAAATACAGTGGTTTAAATATCTAGGGTTTTATACATATTTTCATAATACTATAATTCTTAGTTTTATGCATTGCTTAATGATTTATTGATGTACATTCAGTAAACATTTTTATGACAAAATGTAAGAAATTTTCCACAGCTCACTACAGATCTTAATTAATTTGCATTATATTGAGTACTAATGGATAACCCAGTGGACTGTACAGGAAAAAAAAACAAGAGTGTAACTGTAGAATTATCACTTACTTTCAATCTACCAGAAAGCTGCCCTAGTCAGATTCCTTACTTACTACAACAATGCCTTTGCCTTATCCTACTAAAAGAGCTGTCATAAATGACAAAAGATATGATAATTCTTGACAGTTAAGGGTTATCAAATAAAGGCTTCAAAGTACAAAGTTAGTAGAAAGGAATGTTTAGTTTCACTCTTTGGAACTGGGACATTTGAAGGGCTTTACACACTTTTTTATTCATTAAAAGAAAGATGCTGCAGCTACAATATTTTGACCACCTGTTGTGAAGACCTGACTCATTAGAAAAGACCCTGATGATGGGAAAGATTGAAGTCAGGAGGAGAAGGGGACAACAGAGGATGAGATGGTTGGATGGCATCACTGACTCAATGGACATGAGTTTGAGAAAACTCTGGGAGATGTTGAAGGACAGGGAAGCCTGGCATGTTGCAGTCCATAGGGTCATGACTCAGCAACTAATCAATGAACAACAACCTCCTTTTTTAATATCCACATTAAATAAAGTATGGTACAGGGAGGGAGGAGGGAGGAGGGAGGAGGGTTTAGGCTGGGGAATACATGTATACCTGTGGCGGATTCATGTTGATATATGGCAAAACCAATATAATATTGTAAAGTTTAAAAATAAAATTAAATTAAAAAAATAAAGTATGACAATTAAGGTCATAAATAAGCAAAAGTATTCTCAGTCCTTCTGAAGCTACAAGTTTTAGTTTAAAAGGGTAGAATAAGGGGATAAAAACTATATCATTTTTAACTGTAATAGGAAAAGGCTGTGCATTTGGAAAGTCACTTCTCATTAAGATTTTTAGAATTAAATGTTCTCAAACTCAAGTTCTAAAAATATAATGTCCATGAATACATTCTGTAGCATTAATAATTTACTTTAACTAAAGGATGATGGTCGGGCAATGTGGTGAAAATAAGAAAATTATTTTCTTAACTAAGAATTAATGTAAAGATCTTATATGTCAAAGGCAGTATAATATTACATTTCCCCTCTGGAAATCAAGGCAGAATTTAAAATTGTAGGTATTCACAGCCTCTGTATGTTTTCACAACCTCAGTAAGGCGATAGAAAAAAAACATGGCTAAAGGAAACATACCAAAAAATCTTCCAAAGTTATGTAGCTGCACCACAATAAATTGTTAAAAAAGGAGGGAGGAGCTAAGATGGCGGAGGAGTAGGATGGGGAGAACACTTTCTCCCCCATAAATTCATCAAAAAAACATTTAAACGCTGAGTAAATTGCACAAAACAACTTCTGAATACCTGCAGAGTACATCAGGCACCCAGAAAAGCAACCCAAGTCTTCAAAAGGAGGTAGGAAAAAATATAAAAGACAAAAAAAGAGATGAAAGAGGGAGGGACGGAGTTCCGTCCCAGGAAAGGAGTCTTAAAAAGAGAGAAGTTTCCAAACACCAGGAAACCTTCTCACTGCCGAATCTGTGCTGAGCCTTGGAAGCACAGAGGGCAACATAACAGGGAGGAAAAATAAATAATTAAAACCCACAGATTGTGAGCCCAACGGTAACTCCCCCAGCGGAGAAGCAGCGCAGACGCCAGCACACGCTACTAGCAAGCAGGGGTTGGGCAGGGAGGCGAGGCGCAGGCTGCATCGCTTAGAGTAAAGATCTGGCCTGAATACCCTGAGTGCTATCTGAGCGAAATAATTTGGGCTAGCAAACCAGACTGTGGGATATCTACCACGCGAAAAGCCAGCCCTAACCTAAGACACCGCCAGGCCTGTGCACAGAACAAAGGACTGAACAGAGATAGCCGGCTGCAGACCATCCCCCGCCGGTGACAGGCAGCCAGAGCCGGAAGGGGGCAATCGCAGCCCCAGAGAGACATCATCTATCAAACTGAAAGCAGGCTTCTTTGCTAACTAAAACTTCTTGGAGGTCTGGACAGTCAAAATCTGCCTGAGAAGCTGCGTTGATTGTACACCTAGATAACGGAGCGGCGGGGAGGCGATAAGTCGCAGCAATCGCGCTCACCAAACACCTCATCACCTGAACTGCTCTGACCTGGGAAGGGCACAAAATGCAGGCCCAACTGAGAGTCTGCACCTCTGAGGACTACCCGAGTGCCTGAACCTGAGCGGCTTGGACCTGGGAGGTGCAGGCAGCCCAGGGCCGGCCACAGATGGTTCCTGGTGGAGCAACCTAGAACCTGAGCAGTGTGGCAGGGAGGCTACACGCACTGTGAGCGGGGGCAGACCCAGTGTGGCTGAGGCACTGTAAGCACATGCCAGTGTTATTTCTTTGCAGCATCCCTCCCTCCCTCCCCACAGTGTGACTGAACAAGTGAGCCTAAAAAATAAAAGTGTCCTCCACCGTCCCCTTTGTGTCAGGGCGGAAACCAGACACTGAAGAGACCAGCAAACAGAAAAAGCTATAACAGAGGGAATCGCCTTGGAAGCTACAGGCAATAGATTAAAACCCTGTGGTTAGTACCAACTACATAGGAAGGGGCCTATAGATCTTGAGAAATATAAGTTGGACCAAGGAACTAGCCGAAAATGAATTGAAACCACAATACTCACAACAAAACCGGAGAAAGTCCTAGATACATTTTTACTATTTTTACAATCATTCTTTCTTTCTTTTTTTTGTTTAAATTAAAAAAAAAAACAATTTAAGTCCTGTATTATTCCTTTAATTTTCACTTTTATAACCTATTAATTTGCAAAAAAAAAAAAGACCCTTTTTTTTACAAAGCAAACTTCATATATATAAATTTTATAATTTTTTTGACCTTGTTTTTTTTTTGTTTGTTTGTTTTGGTTTGGTTTTTGTTTTTCTTATTTTCTTTAACATTGTATTTTTGAAATTCCAAACTCTACTCTAGATTTTTAATTTTAGCTTTTTGGTATTTGTTATCAATTTTGTGCCTATAGTTTTGTTTTAATAATTCCTGTGACTTTTTTTTCCTCTGTTTCTTTCTCTTCTTCTTTTATATAACATTGTATATCTGAAATTCCAAACTCTACTCTAGATTTTTAATTTATGCTTTTTGGTATTTGTTATCAATTTTGTACCTGTATTTTCTTTATAATTTTTGCGACTTTGTTTTTTTTTTTTTCCTCTCTTTCTTTTTCTTCTTCTTTTTTTTAACATTGTATTTTTGAAATTCCAAACTCTACTCTAGATTTTTAACTTTTGCTTTTTGATATTAGTTATCAATTTTGTACTTATATTTTATTTATAATTTTCATTACCTTGTTTGTTTTTGTTTGTTCATTTTTTCTCTCTTTCTTTCCCTTCTTTTCTTTAACATCATATTTTTGAAATTCCAAACACTACTCTAGATTTTTAATTTTTGCTTTTATGTATTTGTTACCAATTTTGGACCTTTAAGAACCCAATCTTCAGTACCCATTTTTCACTAGGGAGTGAGATTACTGGCTCGACTGCTCTCTCTCCCTTTGAACTCTCTTTTTTCTCCACCAGGTCGCCTGTGTCTCCTCCCTAACCCCTCTCTACTCTACCCAACTCTGTGAATTTCTATGTGTTCCAGACGGTGGAGAACACTTAGGGAACTGATCACTGGCTGGATCTGTCTCCCTCCTTTTCATTCCCCCCTTTTATCCTCCTGGCCACATCTGTCTCCTTCCTCCTTCTTCTCTTCTCTGTATATCTCCATGAACATCTCTGAGCGGTCCAGTTGTGGACTGCACATAAGGAAGTGATTACTGGCTAGCTCACTCTCTCCCCTATTGATTCCATCTCATCTCATTCGGGTCACCTCTAACTCCCTCCTCCCTCTTCTCTTCTCCATGTAATGCTGGGAACCTCTCTGGGTGACCCTCACAGTACAGAAACTTTTCATCTTTAATGTAGATGTTTTATCAATGGTGCTGTATAGAAGGAGAAGTTCTGAAACTACTGTAAAAATAAGACTGATAACTGGAAGCAGGAGGCTTAAGTCCAAACCCTGACTCCAGGGAATTCCTGACTCCAAGGAACATTAATTGACAGGAGCTCACCAAACGCCTCCATACCTACACTGAAACCAAGCACCACACAAGGGCCAACAAGTTCCAGGGCAAGACATACCAAGCAAATTCTCCTGCAACACAGGGACACAGCCCTGAGCTCCAAGATACAGGCTACCCAAAGTCACCCCAAAACCATAGATATCTCATAACTCATTACTGGACACTTCATTGCACTTCAGAGAAAAGAAATACAGCTCCACCCACCAGAACACAGTCACAAGCTTCCCTAACGAAGAAACCTTGACAAGCCACCTGTAGAAACCCACACACAGCGAGGAAACACCACAATAAAGAGAACTCCACAAACTGCCAGAATACAGAGAGGACATCCCAAACTCAGCAATTTAAACAAGATGAAGAGACAGAGGAATACCCAGCAGGTAAAGGAACAGGATAAATGCCCACCAAACCAAGCAAAAGAGAAAGAGATAGGGAATCTACCTGATAAAGAATTCCGAATAATGATAGTGAAATTGATCCAAAATCTTGAAATCAAAATGGAATTACAGATAAATAGCCTGGAGACAAGGATTGAGAAGATGCAAGAAAGGTTTAACAAGGACCTAGAAGAAATAAAAAACAATCAATATATAATGAATAATGCAATAAATGAGATCAAAAACACTCTGGAGGCAACAAATAGTAGAATAACAGAGGCAGAAGATAGGATTAGTGAATTAGAAGACAGAATGGTAGAAATAAATGAATCAGAGAGGATAAAAGAAAAACTAATTCAAAGAAATGAGGACAATCTCAGAGACCTCCAGGACAATATTAAACGCTACAACATTCGAATCATAGGGGTCCCAGAACAAGAAGACAAAAAGAAAGAGCATGAGAAAATATTTGAGGAGATAATAGTTGAAAACTTCCCTAAAATGGGGAAAGAAATAATCACCCAAGTCCAAGAAACCCAGAGAGTTCCAAATAGGATAAACGCAAGGCAAAACACCCCAAGACACATATTAATCAAATTAACAAAGATCAAACACAAAGAACAAATATTAAAAGTAGCAAGGGAAAAAACAACAAATAACACACAAGGGAATTCCCATAAGGATAACAGCTGATCTTTCAATAGAAACTCTTCAAGCCAGGAGGGAATGGCAAGACATACTTAAAATAATGAAAGAAAATAACCTACAGCCCAGATTATTGTACCCAGCAAGGATCTCATTCAAATATGAAGGAGAAATCAAAAGCTTTACAGACAAGCAAAAGCTGAGAGAATTCAGCACCACCAAACCAGCTCTCCAACAAATACTAAAGGATCTTCTCTAGACAGGAAACACAAAAACGGTGTATAAATTCGAACCCAAAACAATAAAGTAAATGGCAACAGGATCATACTTATCAGTAATTACCTTAAACGTAAACAGGTTGAATGCCCCAACCAAAAGACAAAGACTGGCTGAATGGATACAAAAACAAGACCCCTACATATGTTGTCTACAAGAGACCCACCTCAAAACAGGGGACATATACTGACTGAAAGTGAAGGGCTGAAAAAAGATTTTCCATGCAAATAGGGCCTAAAAGAAAGCAGGAGTAACAATACTCATATCAGATAAAATAGACTTTAAAACAAAGGCTGTGAAAAGAGACAAAGACGGTCACTACATAATGATCAAAGGATCAATCCAAGAAGAAGATATAACAATTATAAATATATATGCACCCAACACAGGAGCACTGCAATATGTAAGACAAATACTAACAAGTATGACAGGAGAAATTAACAATAACACAATAGTAGTGGGAGACTTTAATAACCCACTCACACCTATGGATAGATCAACTAAACAGAAAATTAACAAGGAAACACAAACTTTAAACGATACAATAGACCAGTTAGACCTAATTGATATCTATAGGTCATTTCATCCCAAAACAATGAATTTCACCTTTTTCTCAAGCGCACATGGAACCTTCTCCAGGATAGATCACATCCTGGGCCATAAATCTAGCCTTGGTAAATTCAAAAAAATTGAAATCATTCCAAGCATCTTTTCTGACCACAATGCAGTAAGATTAGATCTCAATTACAGGAGAAATACTATTAAAAATTCCAACATATGGAGGCTGAACAACACGCTGCTGAATAACCATCAAATCACAGAAGAAATCAAAAAAGAAATAAAAATTTGCATAGAAATGAATGAAAATGAAAACACAACAACCCAAAACCTATGGGACACTTTAAAAGCAGTCCTAAGGGGAAAGTTCTTAGAAATGCAGGCATACCTCAAGAAACAAGAAAAAAGTCAAATAAATAACCTAACTCTACACCTAAAGCAACTAGAAAAGGAAGTAATGAAGAACCCCAGGGTTAGTAGAAGGAAAGAAATCTTAAAAATTAGGGCAGAAATAAATGCAAAAGAAACCAAAGAGACCATAGCAAAAATCAACAAAGCCAAAAGCTGGTTCTTTGAAAGGATAACTAAAATTGACAAACCATTAGCCAGACTCATCAAGAAACAAAGGGAGAAAAATCAAATCCATAAAATTAGAAATGAAAATGGCGAGATCAAAACAGACAACACAGAAATACAAAGGATCATAAGAGACTACTATCAACAATGATATGCCAATAAAATGGACAACTTGGAAGAAATGGACAAATTCTTAGAAAAGTACAACTTGCCAAAACTGGACCAGGAAGAAATAGAAAAACTTAGCAGACCCATCACAAACATGGAAATTGAAACTGTAATCAGAAAACTTCCAGCAAACAAAAGCCCAGGTCCAGACAGCTTCACAGCTGAATTCCACCAAAAATTTAGAGAAGAGCTAACACCTATCCTACTCAAACTCTTCCAGAAAATTGCAGAGGAAAGTCAACTTCCAAACTCATTCTATGAGCCCACCATCACCCTAATATCAAAACCTGACAAAGATGCCACAAAAAAAGAAAACTACAGGCCAATATCACTGATGAACATAGATGCAAAAATCCTTAACAAAATTCTAGCAATCAGAATCCAACAACACATTAAAAAGATCATATACCATAACCAAGTGGGCTTTATCCCAGGGATGCAAGGATTCTTCAATATCCGCAAATCAATCAATGTAATACACCACATTAACAAACTGAAAAATAAAAACCATATGATTATCTCAATAGATGCAGAGAAAGCCTTTGACAAAATTCAACATCCATTTATGATAAAAACTCTCCAGAAATCAGGAATAGAAGGAACATATCTCAACATAATAAAAGCTATATATGACAAACCCACAGCAAACATTATCCTCAATGGTGAAAAAGTGAAAGCATTTCCTCTAAAGTCAGGAACAAGACAAGGGTGCCCACTTTCACCGTTACTATTCAACATAGTTTTGGAAATTCTGGCCACAGCAATCAGAGTAGAAAAAGAAATAAAAGGAATCCAAATTGGAAAAGAAGAAGTAAAACTCTCACTATTTGCAGATGACATGATCCTCTACATAGAAAACCCTAAAGACTCCACCAGAAAATTACTACAACTAATCAATGATTATAGTAAAGTTGCAGGATACAAAATCAACACACAGAAATCCCTTGCATTCCTATACACTAATAATGAGAAAACAGAAAGAGAAATTAAGGAAACAATTCCATTCACCATTGCAACGGAAAGAATAAAAATATTAGGAATATATCTACCTAAAGAAACTAAAGACCTATACATAGAAAACTAGAAAACACTGGTGAAAGAAATCAAAGAGGACACTAATAGATGGAAAAGTATACCTTGTTCATGGATTGGAAGAATCAATATAGTGAAAATGAGTATACTACCCAAAGCAATTTATAGATTTAATGCAATCCCTATCAAACTACCAATGGTATTCTTCACAGAGCTAGAACAAATAATTTCACAATTTGTATGGAAATACAAAACCCTCAAATAGCCAAAGCTATCTTGAGAAAGAAGAATGCAAATGGAGGAATCAACCTACCTGACTTCAGGCTCTACTACAAAGCCACAGTCATCACGACAGTATGGTACTGGCATAAAGACAGAAATATAGATCAATGGAACACAATCGAAAGCCCAGAGATAAATCCATGCACCTATGGACAACTTATCTTTGACAAAGGATGCAAGGATATACAGTGGATTAAAGACAATCTCTTTAACAAGTGGTGCTGGGAAAATTGGTCAACCACTTGTAAAAGAATGAAACTAGAACACTTTCAAACACCATACACAAAAATAAACTCAAAATGGATTAAAGATCTAAACGTAAGACCAGAAACTATAAAACTTCTAGAGGAGGACATAGGCAAAACACTCTCTGACATACATCACAGCAGGATACTCTATGACCCACCTCCCAGAATATGGGAAATAAAAGCAAAAATAAACAAATGGGACCTAATTAACCTTAAAAGCTTCTGTACATCAAAGGAAACTATTAGCAAGGTGAAAAGACAGCCTTCAGCATGGTAGAAGATAATAGCAAATGAAGCAACTGACAAACAACTAATCTCGAGAATATACAAGCAACTCCTACAGCTCAACTCCAGAAAAATAAATGACCCAATCAAAAAATGGGCCAAAGAACTAAATAGACATTTCTCCAAAGAAGACATACAGATGGCTAACACACACATGAAAAGATGCTCAACATCACTCATTATCAGAGAAATGCAAATCAAAACCACTATGAGGTACCATTTCACACCAGTCAGAATGGCTGCGAGCCAAAAGTCTACAAGCAATAAATGCTGGAGAGGGTGTGGAGAAAAGGGAACCCTCTTACACTGTTGGTGGGAATGCAAACTAGTACAGCCACTATGGAGAACACTGTGGAGATTCCTTAAAAAACTGCAAATAGAACTGCCTTATGATCCAGCAATCCCACTGCTGGGCATACACACTGAGGAAACCAGAAGGGAAAGAGACACGTGTACCCCAATGTTCATCACAGCACTGTTTATAATAGCCAGGACATGGAAGCAACCTAGAAGTCCATCAGCAGATGAATGGATAAGAAAGCTGTGGTACATATACACAATGGAGTATTACTCAGCCATTAAAAAGAATACATTTGAATCAGTTCTAATGAGGTGGATGAAACTGGAGCCTATTATACAGAGTGAAGTAAGCCAGAAAGAAAAACACCGATACAGTATACTAACGCATATATATGGAATTTAGAAAGATGGTAACAATAACCCTGTGTACGAGACAGCAAAAGAGACACTGATGTATAGAACAGTCTTATGGACTCTGTGAGAGAGGGAGAGAGTGGGAAGATTTGGGAGAATGGCATTTAAACATGTAAAATATCATGTATGAAACGAGTTGCCAGTCCAGGTTCAATGCATGATACTGGATGCTTGGGGCTGGTGCACTGGGACGACCCAGAGGGATGGAATGGGGAGGGAGGAGGGAGGAGGGTTCAGGATGGGGAACACATGTATACCTGTGGTGGATTCATTTTGATATTTGGCAAAACTAATACAATTATGTAAAGTTTAAAAAAAAATAAAATTAAAAAAAAAGATTATAATTGATTTGCACTATATATATACACACATATATATCTTCTGAGGGTGTCTTCAGTGCCCATATCTATCTATTTTAAAAATATACATATTTTAAAAATTTTCAACACTCTTAGTGAAATCCATGCAAATTATGAAGAAAATCCATGAAAATTATGAAGCATAGGATATAAAAATAATTCATTACTTGTCACATGATGGTTTCTAATGTTGGTGAGTGGAGAAACAAGAGTACAATTTGATACTGCATCCATAGTATCATTTATTCTCAAATCAGTATAATGAAGGAAAATACAAACTGTTATTTTTTAATATAAATTTATTTATTTTAATTGGAGGCCTATTAAAATATTTATGAAGCATATGTCCATGCAGACAAAATCACTATTATTCTCTTATGAAAACCACTCTATGCTCTAATCTACAACCTAACTTTTATTTCAAAAAGATTTGCAAGAGAGTCTCTAACTCATCAACTCTTTAGGCTATATTCAAAAGACTTCTAGATAAAAAGATACTCAGGGAAAACTGTGTATAAAAGGAGAAATGGGGTAAGATTTAGCGTCCTAAAACCTTAAATGTTTAAAACCTTGGACAGAGGCTGAAAGTGAAAGTAGCTCAGTGGTGTCCAACTCTTTGCGACCCCATGGGCTGTAGGCTGCAAGGCTCCTCTGTCCATGGAATTCTCCAGGGCAGAATACTGGAGTGGTTAGCCTTTCCCTTCTCCAGGGATCTTCCCAACTCAAGGATCGAACCCAGGTCTCCCACGTTGCAGGCAGATTCTTTACTGTCTGAGCCACCAGGGAAGCACAGAGGCTAATCCTTTTTTAATTTTTGTGAGTCAAAGTTTGGAAGCAAAAGATAGATAGCCCTATATATTTAAATAATGATTAAGAAAATCATATGTTCAAAATAAAAGAATTTTTAATGAAATTACTTCTGTTTTCCATGTTATTCTCTTGCCTGTTTAGCTTTAGTGAATACTACATGAGATGAACAATGCCAGCTCAGAAAATGATTCACCCTATATAAATGAGATGCTTGTGGCTCAGGTGGTAAGAATCCACCTGCAATGCGGGAGACCTGGGTTGGAAACTATGGGTTGGGAAGATCCCCTGGAGAAGGGAAAGGCTACCCGCTGGGCTGGAGGAAGCACAAGCTGGAATCAAGATTGCCGGGAGAAATATCAATACACTCAGATATGCAGATGATACCACCCTTATGGCAGAAAGTGAAGAACTAAAGAGCCTCTTGATGAAAGTGAAAGAGGAGAGTGAAAAATTTGGCTTACAGCTCAACATTCAGAAAACGAAGATCATGGCATCCAGTCCCATCACTTCATGGCAAATAGATGGGAAAACAGTAGAAACAGTGGCAGACTTTATTTTTCTGGGCTCCAAAATCACTTCAGATGGTGATTGCAGCCATGAAATTAAAACATGCTTACTCCTTGGAAGGAAAGTTATGACCAAACTAGATAGCATATTCAAAAGCAGAGACATTACTTTGCCAAAAAGGGTCCTATCTAGTCAAGGCTATGGTTTTCCAGTGGTCATGTATGGATGTGAGTGTTGAACTATAAATAAAGCTTAGCGCTGAAGAGTTGATGCTTTTGAACTGTGGTGTTGAAGACTCTTGAGAGTCCCTTGGACTGCAAGGAGATTCAACCAGTCCATCCTAAAGATCAGTCCTGGGTGTTCTTTGGAAGGACTGATGTTGAAGCTGGAACTCCAATACTTTGGCCACCTGATGCGAAGAGCTGACTCATTTGAAAAGACCCTGATGCTGGGAAAGATTGGGGGCAGGAGGAGAAGGGGACGACAGAGGATGAGATGGTTGGATGGCATCACTGACTCAATGGACATGGGTTTGGGTGGACTCCGGGAGTTGTTGATGGACATGGAGACCTGGTGTGCTGCGGTTCATGGGGTCGCAAAGAGTTGGACACGACTGACCGACTGAACTGAACTGAACCAACTCCAGTATTCTGGCCTGGAGAATTCCATGAACTTTATAGTCCATGGGATCACAAAGAGTTGGATACAACTGAGATACTTCAACTTCACTTCACTTCAGCATGTCTACTGCCTAAGCAATAATCAAAATAAACAGTTATGTTTTAAAACAACTACTGATAACTGCAAATAGGACAGCAAATTCAGTTATCTGTGAAATAGAGATTGCTAAACATGTGGGAAAGCACAGAGTTATGCAGCCCATTATTTGTGGGGAAAAGAACAATGAAAAATCTTTCAATATAACACTAACACAAAATACAAAAGCTGTTGTCACTGAAAAGAATTGTCAATAACTCATTGTGGCAATGTATTGCAAATATGTGTGAATCAAGTATCACTAACTCATTGGAGCAATCAAGTTTAAGAACGCTTAACAGTTGTAGCAGATGAAACAATTGTCAGTAAACTGTAGCAAAGCATGAAGACACTTTGAAATAACTCTTGAGGTTATGTAAGACAATAGTTTATGTTTGCTTACAGCTGAATCTGACTAATACACCAAGCTTTAAAATGAGGAAAAATAGAAAAATAATTGCTTACTAAATCCCACAGTTGTCTGATAATGGCAGGGAGCTATTTGGTAAAATGCTGCTTTTTACATTAATCAATACCCAAATAAGGTCAGCCACCAATTTGTAGGTTATGCATTTAACAGACAATTACCTCAGATAGGAGTCAATTTTTTTGTCTCAAACCTTTAATAGTCTAGATGATAGAAGGCCAGACATAGTTAATGAGATTACTATGTACAAAATATCAAATAAAACTAGTGGAGAAGAATTTTAAATTATGTTAAACTACTTAGATTTGCCATGCTGCTGCTGCAGCTGCTGCTAAGTCGCTTCACTCATGTCCGCCGACTCTGTGCGACCCCATAGATGGCAGCCCACCAGGCTCCACCGCCCCTGGGATTCTCCAGGCAAGAGTACTGGAGTGGGTTGCCATTGCCTTCTCCGAGATTTGCCATAGTATGACTATATTTGTGTAGACAAATATAGCTCAATAAGTCATGTCTATTACAGTAAATAACCAACAAATCAGATTTCTGGGTTAAAGAGATTAAAATCTCAGTTTTATTAATCTAGCTATTCTACACGTAAACTGGTTTTTAGGTAAGACTTCTAGCTTTATAAAAATCTGTTCATTTTAACAATTTTGTATTTGATCTAAAGCATCATTTGAAAGAGAAAAGTAAAACTCTAGGCAGTTAAATATGCCTGAAAGCTCAAGACAGATTTTCTGGAGAAAACAGACTTCAGAGAATGTCTAGAATCCTAAAAGCTACAGATGGATAAACTACTTCAGAAGCCAGCCAACAATGTTTCAACTAAGTGCCATATATTGCTATGCATACACACACACACACACACAAACACACACACACACACATACACATACCATCCCCAATGAGTAAATTTTCACTTTTCCAGTCCTATGAGTACTTCCAGTTAAAGGTGCATTCCCACACCATTACAGTGGCTTTCAAAGGTAAAAAGGATGGGATGGCCATCACAACTTCTTTGACTTAAGGAGTTCTAGACTGGTTTTGGAATCTAGGATAATGAGGTATTTGAAGGGGTGATATGGTGTTGAAGAAAATGGTATGGCTATCTGTAGGTAATCCTTTAGAATAATTTTCCTTACAGAAAAATTAAAAGATTTTTTAATTCTTTTTTTTATTTTAATGTCTTCTGCAATTCATAAAATCTATTAAATATTTAAGTTCTCAGAGAAAAAGCAGTGAGACACCACTAAATGAAGTCAAGGATATAATAATCAAAATGAGAATTTTATAATTTTTGTGAATTCAACCAACCTAAGTAGCCTTCATTTCATATTTATTTATTGAAGGGAGCTGAATATCTAAGTTAATTTAATAATCATTAGTTTGTAACTAAGCATGATTATGTTTTCCAGCTTTTTGATAGCTATATGTACTCTCATATTCACCAATACAATCATTCAGTGACTTCAATAAAGCACTATGTTCAACTAAAAGTAATCTATAAAGTTCTACACTTCTTAATTTATTTATAATCCATTAAACTGTTTTTTATTTATGCATTCCTACATTGTTTAGAACATCATTTTGTTCTTCTGTTAACTATTTACTTCATTATTTTCTTTTGACAGCAAAGGTCTTCTTGTCCTTAACTTAGCTACTTTAAATCCATGCTTCTAAGCAAACTCTTGTCCTCAGTGAATATAATGCCTCCCTCATAAACCAGGAAAACATACCAATATCCATGAAAGGCTAGTTTTAGCAAATCTCTTATTTGAAACTGATATTTAAAACATTTAATTTAGAATGGCTAAAAATTAAACATTAAAATTTTCCATATCTCTCCTACAGAATCCACTGCAAAGGACAATTTTGACCGACTCACAAGAAAAGAAATAGGAAAATAGGAAAAGTTTTCAGTGTGGAAAAAGACAAGATAGAAAATCTTATATTTTAAAATGGCATATGAATGAGATGTAAATAAAGCAATCCCAGATGGTAGAAGCTATATATGAGAAAGTATTCACATTAGCAGCATCATAGTCATATGGAGGGCCAGGAGGAGGGAAAGATGAATGAAGGGAAGGAAACATTTGATTAAAGAGGTAAGCTAAAGAAGGTAAATGGTTGTTTTAAAATGAAATAAGTCCAGAAATATATGTGGTGCCAGTGGCATTGATTAAGAAAGAGAATAATGTCACAGTTTCCTCTATATACATACATAAAATATGTATGAAAAGATTAGGCTGTAAAATAAGCTTTTTAAAGAGTATAAAGCATAATTTTAGAAAAATTGGGAAGAGTATAATTAATCTTAAACTACAGAGCAAAACTGATGACTGTTTATAATACAATTTTCTTCAAGGCACTCAGCAACTTTTACGTATTTTTCTTATTTCATTAATTTTTATAATAACCCTACCTGCAAGATAAGGATAATTTTAATTTTATCCATTATGAAGGAGAGAAATTGGGGGCATAGATAACAAGTTTGAGAATTAAGATAATAGAAAGACTCATGTAATTACCACCACAAGAATAGGAACTAGATGACCCAGAGGGATGGTACGGGGAGGGAGGAAGGAGGGGGGTTCAGGATGGGGAACATGTGTATACCTGTGGCAGATTCATGCTGATGTATGGCAAAACCAATACAATATTGTAAAGTAATTAATTTCCAATTAAAAAAAATAAATTTATATTTTAAAAAATATATTTTATTTCCAATCTCAAAATTGTTTTGAAGATAAGTGTTGAGAGAAAGTATGACTGTCATAATTGAAGACCTAGTAAAAAATAAAATATCAGAAATTAATGAGAGTGCTAGGTGAAAATCTACTACAAGTAGATTGGGAAATTTTAGCTTGTCTGAAACTGTGAAGACTTAAAGATAATTCCGTTCTTAGTGTCAGAATGACCAATTCAAGATAAAATGTTCTTTTAATATAGTGAATGTTTTCTTTCTTACTATCATTAGTGTGAAATATACTCCCCAGAATGCCTGTTAAAGGCTCCTTGGGGACAGTGACTATTTTTCAAACATATTTTTATCCCTAAAGACTTTGTATACTGGGCACTCATTAAGTATATGCT